>NW_007737515.1:31582-34375 GCF_000696425.1 Galeopterus variegatus | reverse complement strand
GGGAGTTCAGGAAGAGTGAGAGAAGAGAGGGAGGGAGGGAGAGAGGAAGAGAGAGGGAAAGGGAAGGAGGGAGGGAGGGAGACACACACACACACAGAGTGAGAAAGCAAAGCAGGGAATTTAAGGAGGCAGTTGAAAGGAACAAGAATGGGTAGAAAAAGAACAGAAGAAGAAAGGGGACCAAGTTGACTCCTGCAATAGCCAGGACTGTGGTTCGCCTGGTCCATCTTGACTGAGGACTTCAGCAGTGATTTTTCAAAGCACAGGGTCCAGCTGTGCTCCACTAACCTGCCTGTTTCCACTGTATCTGCTGGGAAGACTGATGCTCTCTGCAGGTTGGAACAGGCTAGAGATGCTTCTTTCTTCCTTGCCTAACAACTCACCTCTTGAAATGCTATTCCTTGTTCTTGCCTTTCAATTCTTTGGAAAGAAAGAAAATAATAAGGAAGAAGATGAACTGAGATTCTTTTATATTTTTACCGAAAATGACCATGGACAGGAAACTTTTCCAAGTCAATGGCTCTTTTGTGGGACTTTATAATTTCCTGGTATCACAATCAGCACAACCAGATGTTGTCTCTTTTATCTTGAGGACCCCTTCAGAGCTTGATGTGGTGCCTTTTTTGCAGTGGTGACAAATATGTTTTTTATATGAANCGAGCAGGAAAAGCTATTCTTATATTGGATAAAATAGACTTTAGACCAAAAACTGTAAAAAGAGACAAAAGAAGGCCACTATATAATGATAATGGGATCTATCAAACAAGAAGACATAACAATCATATATATATATATACACACCCAACATTGGAGCACCCCGATATATAAAGCAAACACTATTAGACCTAAGGAAAGAGATAGACCCAAATACAATGAAAATTTTGGACCTGGACACCCCTCTCTCAATGTTGCACAGATCATCTAGGCAACAAATCAACAGAGAAATGCAGGATTATTTAAACCACACACTAAACCAATTGGACCTGGCAGCTATCTACAGAACATTTTATCCAACCACCACAGAATATACATTCTTGTCATCAGTACATGGAACCTTCTACAGCATAGACCACATGTTAGATCACAAATCAAGTCTCAATAAATTTAAACAAGTTGAAATGATTTCAAGTATCTTTTCAGACCACAAAGGATTAAAATGTGAAATCAATAACAAGCAAAACTCTGAAATATACAAACACATGGACGTTAAACAAATATGCATAATCAACTACATTTCAATACAAAAGGGTGGGAGCTTGATCCAGGATCAAATGCAGAGGAGCTTTTGTAAGATCAAAGACTGAATATGATCACTGGACTTGGGAGACAGGAGGTCATACGTGACTAGGGAGGGCCGAGAGAGAGAGTGGGCCTCAACCTTGGCCATGATTTTGCTCTGCCAGCCTGCACAGGTGCTATCTTCAGTGATCAGAATGGAGGAGTGAGGAATGGTCTCCAGAAAAGGGGTCAAAAGACCTACATCTCAGTCCTGATTCTGTCACTAACTCCTTGGGGAACATCTTCTACATCTTTGCAGTGCAGTTTCTTTATTTGTGTAGTAGCAGGAATAACTACTGAAAAGATGACAGAACTGTTTGGATGCCCTCAGGAGCATTCAAATGAGAAAGCCTAATGGAATACTCTGCAGTGACTGACATTGCATAACCACCGAGTAGCGAAAGAGTAGAGAATCGTCTTGCTCAGAATCCCCTGGCTGGAAAGTGGTTGAGTCTGGGTTGAAATTCAGACTTTTCTGGCTCCAAAGCTCAGACCAGTGCACTGCCTTCCAGGGCTCCAGAACATCGCATTCCAGCATCACACATCAAGCAGAGTCATTTAAATCAGGCTCTCCACTCCAGGGCCTCTTTCTGGCTCAGCCATTTAGCCCAATTTGAGACTGCACTTTTTTTCTCATTTTAATTTAAAGCCAAAAGTCAATTATAAAGATGGTATAGTCGAGCAATCATCTTTTTGTTCCACCATCTCCTGATTGTCTGACATTTCTCACCCCCTCAAGTCTTAGTTTTTGCTTCTATAACAGGAATAATAAGTATACTTATTCATGAAATAATTGTGAGGGTTAAATAAGATAATGTGTGTGAGGCTTACTTATTAAAGTGTAACCCAAAGTCTACTAATAAATGGAAGTTGTCATATAAGATCTTTGGATCATTGCTTTCTTTTTCTGTGAGCAAATTCTGGAGAGAAAATGCACCCAAGCTAATTTTCCACAAAGGAAATAACAAATTCACACCTTCATCTGCACGCCATTGCCCACAATTTAAGTAGTAATTGCAGATAAGGTTAATATTTCCTGGTTTTGGAACACCTGGACTTCTCCCCTGCCTTATAATACTCAATATGGCCAAATTTTATGTAGTTGGTCTGCATTCACAAAGTATAACATACATACACTGAGCCTAAGAGAAGCTCCTTGTAAGGAGAGAGACATTTTGGCTCTGCAAAACTTTAAGAAATGGAAATATCTCAGGGAATACAAAGAGTTCTGGTTAAAGTTCCAGTACAAATGGACATTCTTTCTAACAAATTCCCATATTAACTCACTGATTGACACCAGTGGTAAATGTTTTAGGTTCAACATAGCTTAAAGAACTGCAGCACACAATAGATGGCAGCAATTATATTTAAAGATGGAGAGTTGGAAAAAGAATGGGAACTAGAGAATGAGGGAACTAAAATGTGGGAAATAAAAAGGAAGACAAATGGAAAAGGGGAGTTCAGGAAGAGTGAGAGAAGAGAGGGAGGGAGGGAGAGAGGAAGAGAGAGGGAAAG
>NW_007737515.1:19957-30461 GCF_000696425.1 Galeopterus variegatus | reverse complement strand
TACCGAAAATGACCATGGACAGGAAACTTTTCCAAGTCAATGGCTCTTTTGTGGGACTTTACAATTTCTTGGTATCACAATCAGCACAACCAGATGTTGTCTCTTTTATCTTGAGGAACCCTTCAGAGCTTGATGTGGTGCCTTTTTTGCAGTGGTGACAAATATGTTTTTTATATGAATGGGACCACTTGCCTCCTAGCCTTTCAGGCTAAGTAGAGATCAGCAGAATGAGCTGGTATTTTTTGTAGAACTCTGACTTGAGTAGACCTGAGCAAGCATTTAACCCAATGAAAGATGAAAGAATAAAGTTTGGAAAGGCAAAGGGATTTACTCCAAGTCACATAGTTGGGAGCAGCACCAAGGTGACCCCTTAGCCCATGGCTCTTTCTCTGGCATATCTCTCTCCTTTGAACCTTTAATTAATCTGTAGAAACAAGGAAAGTAAAAATTCCTTCCCTTAATGCAGTTATGTCTCAGTTATAAATTGGACATTTTCCTGTGACTTAAAAGCTTTAAAAATAAATTTATTAAATACTTAGATGCTTCTCTTCCTACAGAAGCCATTGCTCATATTACTTAATGACCATTATAAAAACCCTTTCAAAAGATTTTAAAATTTATTCTCAAAATATATATACACACACACAAAATTTTCCACATGTCAATTTTTTTCTTAATGAGTTATGCCCAGAAATATTACTGTGTAATAATAATGGTTATTAAAGGTGAGATTTGTGATATACTCCACCTACCTATAAATGTTTTCACTCTCGTGGCCTTGTTTTTGTCTTCACAATACCCATTTGGAAATCATCACGTCGTAGAAATACCCGCACTCCCATGTTTATTGCAGCACTATTTACAATAGCCAAGAGTTGGAACCAGCTCAAATGTCCATCATCGGATGAGTGGATAAAGAAAATGTGTTATATCTACACAACGGAATACTACTCTGCTATATATAAAAAAATGAAATTCTACCATTTGCTGCAACATGGATGGACTTAGAGAAAATTATATTAAGTGAAATAATCCAGGCACAGAAAGAGAAATACAGCATGTTCTCACTTATTTGTGGGAGCTAAAAATAAATAAATAAATAAATAAATACACAAACAAATAAATGGGGGTTGAGGGTGAAGATGACACAACAATCACAATTCCTTGAACTTGTTAAGACAAATGAACAGATATGATGTTGACAAGGGGAGGGGGAAGAGAGGGGGGAAAAGGAGGAATTGGTAAAGGGATATGAAAATCAACTACATTGTATATTGATAAAGTAAAATAAAAAATATTGTAAAAAAAAGAGAGATAAAGAAACTAAGACACAGAATTTTTGAGGCATAGTCAAGAATAGAATGGCTTGTTAAAACAGGACTTAGAGCTAAAAGACCAGAGGGTGCATAACTATTGATTTGGAAGCCACTCAAATTACTGGATTTTGGAAATGAGACTGACCTGGTTTCAGATCCTTTTCTGGCATCCTTTAGTTTTCAGGTTTAGATCAAGTTTCTGAGCCTTAGTTTTCTTGTCTGTGAAATAGGGATAATAAGGATGTAGACATCATAGAGTTGTTGCAAGAATTAAAGGTCCTGTGTACAGAGTTCTTAGCACACAGTAGATGCTCAATATCTTAGCTATTATTATGTGGTAAACCTCACCTTCCCTGTCAATTACTGACAGATTCTCTATATTTCTCCACTTCATCTTACATGTGCAGACAAGACTACATTTCTGCACTTGCAGAGGAAATGTGTTTTTACATTTGATAAGAGTTAACCTGCCATTTCATTCTGCAGAGCATAAACCCATCTACTTCTCAGTTTAAAAATGATCGCTGCTGATTCATGCCTTTGCCTCACTGCTTGTTTAATCCTATTTCCCCTTCAGGAGAATGAATTTTCTGCTAGATAGTCTCCTTTATAAAAGCTGTTATATTTGTGATTTTTTAATTTTTGTGTTTCAGCAAGTTGAGCTCTCTCTTTTAAAGAAACATAAAACATCAGCATCTCTACTTGGTCCTGAGGACAGTTGGAGGAACAAAAATAGTCAAGGATTAAGCTGAAGTTCTGACTTTCCCAGAGATGAGTTCAGGCAGAGGCTTTCCTCTGCTTCTGGGGACCTCTGAGCACTGGAAAAGTTGTCTGGTCAGGAGCATTCTTGCCAGACAGAATGCTAAGAGACTGGATGTTTAGACTGAGCTGTGTTCCTAATCCAGCATTTGACCTTGGAGGGAAGGGAGGATCTTCCAGTCCAGTCTCAGTTTTCTCACCTATTAAATAAGGTTGTTGAATGAAATAATCTCTAAAGTACTTTCATCTCGTGCATTTTATTACTCCTATTGCTGAAGTCCTGTCAAGGTCCCAAGGAATTAATTTTAACAATTGAATTCCAGGCACTGTGTTGCTGTGGGGGGGATAACTGGGGGATATGGCCAGTGCCTTTCACATCAATCTACATGGTGACCCCTAACTCTGCCTAATCATCAAAAAATGCCCTTCAACCAATGTCTGAATGAACTGAATCATAAATTAGACATGTCTATATCCAGAGGTACATATTAAGTAGAGATATTTTATGAACCATAATTGCACATGAGTGATACAGGAAAAGCTACTCACCTGCCATTTCATAAACCAAACCCTCTATTACCTGGCAAGTCTGAATTTGTACTGTCTACATTCTGCTTTTATGCAAAAGTGAAAAAAATTATACGTCGGCAAGCTGGTGTTCTGGATTTATCTTAAGAAATAGATTCCCTGATAGTCCCTGGGGTCAATATGGATTTGACCCAATTCCACATATTTTTGGTAACTAATTCCACAGTACAGTAACACTATAGCAATAGACTAAGGAAACTGCAAAATTCTGGAGTGCTGTTTATTCATTTAAAAAAAAAGTGAAGAGGCTCAACTCTAGTACTTATCTACAAAATAACAGTATAACAATACTAATGAGGATCAATTCTTCATAATTTCTTCAAAAATTATTTAAAAATTTCACGTGCATTCACTTTAGGGACCCTTATAAGAACTCCCTGAAGTAAGAAAAACATTATTATCTTTAGCATACCAATAAGAAAACAAAACTTCAGAGAAAAATCATTGCTAGAGATAAGTTGCTTGGCATTTGCATATGTGATTGCATTTAATAGTTCTGATGATAACATGAAGTGAGCATTTTTATCTCCATTTCACAGATGAGATTACTGAGTCTCAAAGAGGTTAAAGAACAGGCTCAAGCTCACACAATTTATAAATGGCAGAGCAGGGTTTCACATGCCAGATCATTTGACTGTACAAATCTATGTTTTTTTTTTACTTCTTTCTTACCCTGTCTTGTGACTTGCCCAAGGTTTCACATTCAGTACCCTGGCAGAACTGCAATTAGAGTCCAGTTACTCTGACCTGTGCTACTCTTTAATACCTTCTTCTCTCGCTTATATATTGTGTGCTAAGTCTTTGAAAACAGGTAAGAGTTATATGGCATGCTTTGGATTTCTTTATAAACCCGAACTTTTTATTTCTTGGTTATTCCTGATAGTAGAGAGCTTACTCTTAATTTTGCTGAAAACAGTAAAGGCAAAAGAAAATTGAAAGTGAATTAGTATTCAGAGGATTGAGCATCTGCCTCCTAGTATGTTGTGGTTCCAGGCATGCAGAATAACTTGGATAGAAAAATGCTTGGGTACAAGTCACTGATATGTTTAGTTTAGCCAAATTAAAAGAAAAGCCTATGTGTCTGTCTGGGATAATGGAGCAGAGGTGGAGGTGGGGACTTTTATTTTATTTATTTATTTATCTATCTTTTTATTTATTTATTTTTGAAGGTGGAACTTTTACTCTATTTTATTCTATTTTTAAAATTTTATTATTTTTTAAAAAATTTTAACTTCCCAATATACATTGTAGTTGATTTTTGTGACCCTTTACCTGTTCCTCTTTTCCCCTTCCTTCTCTCCCCTCCCCTCCAAGGTGGGGATTTTTATGCACCTTCTCAAGTACCTGGTCCCAAAGAACTCTTAACATCCCTCCATCCTTCTACTTGTTCAATATTTTCCCTGTTGGTGTCAGCATCGTGTCATGGACCCAAACCATGCCACAGCCTCCTGACCAGCTTTGTTGCACCAGCCCTTGGCTTCTTATTTATATTTACATTGCAACTAGAGAGTTCTTTTTAAAACACAAATATGATCATGTCTCTCTCCTGCTTACATCCCCCCAAAGTCTCCTCTCTCCTGGCCAAAATTCTTGTTCCGACTGACCTATGGGGCTTTGCATTCTTTGACCCCACCCCCATCTTAGATCCCTTTTCTTGTCATTCTCTTCCCTTCACTTTCTTTTTTCTACCTTCTGAAGTTTTCATATTCAAAGTTCCTTCTTGCCCCAGTGCCTTTGCATGGACTTCCCTCTCCCTGGAGCATTCAGATGCTTTTCTTCCCATCAGCCCTCTCCACCCACAACCTCCACACATACACCAAACACTCAGTCACACTTAAGAACCTCTTATCCTCAAATTATACATCCTTTCCTCAGGGAAGCATTCCTTGTCTCCATGATTTCCATGGCTGGGCCAGGACATCCTGGTCCATGTTCTTATACAGCTTCTTTCTCTCTCTGTAGCACTATTATTTTGTTGTGTGTTTAGTTATTTGTTTACTTTCCATGGTCCCTACTAACTGTAAGCTGTAGGGGGACAGGGGGCCACATCAGTCTTTCGCAGCCATGTATTTATCCTTCATGTCTGGCATGAGGTTTAGTAAACTCCAGCTGTCTGATGATGTTGTATTTATTTGTCAGCAGAATGAACAAATGCTCAGGGTTATGCAGCTTTACCTTCACCTTGGTGAATTCCAACCCAGAACACAGAGATCACTTGCCCTGCCTCCATTACCCCATCCTTGCTCACCATAGCTGCTTCTCTTCCAACATATACACATTCAGTTCCTAGACTGTATTGACTTGGACTTAGCTTTAGCTCTTTTATAGGTTGCAATGCAAAAATAAAATCACTTTTATTATTTCATCCACTTACTTTCCTTCTCTCTTCTCAAGCTATAATTTTCTCTTCACCCAGTCATTATTAACATAATGTATCTGGCCTATAGATGAAAAATGTATGATTAAAAAGAACAGTCCTGTTAGTAAGTATCCGGACTGACTATTGGGTTATTTATGCCTAAGCAGGGAATAAACCAAATAGGTCATGGCTACAGGAAAGTGCTGCGTTTTGAGATGGTGCAAACACTTACAAAAAACTCTGAAAGGCAGAATATTCCCTGATAGAATCACTGTTTTTCCGTTCCTGTTTTTTCTTTTGCAAAGAAAAATGTTTTCAAAACATTTTTACCTTCCTAATAGCCAAAACGTTGTTAAACGGCTTCACACATTTTTCCCTCTGGGGTGTTCATATCCACCAAAGTTAATGGATGGAAAATTAATGTTTCTCTCCAAATGTTTCCACAATCACAAAGCAAATAGTTGATTCTGCCAAGATGAGACTGTAAATCTGCCCTCAGGAAAAGGCTTCCGTCACCATTACCCACATCATTTAGCCTAAATCCAGAGACTGGCCAAATTATAGTGATAATTAAGGAAATGTCGGTTTTGGTGCTTTAAAGACCATACTAAATACACAACTGACCACACCTCTTGATCAATTGTTCATTTCTCTGTTGTTTTTATGCCAGGTAGGCTTAGTTTCACTTGCATACAACATAACATTTTAAAATAACTACTTATTTTGAAATAATCATATATTCACATGAAGTTGCAACAATAACAATAATGCACAGGGAGGTCAGTGCACCCTTTTTCTAGGTTGCCCCAATGTTCATGTCACAATATTCTTTTAAATGGTACTCTCCAAATATTGTGACTCAACTCAACACAAGTTGAAATATTTTCTAGGCAAGTAAAAAGGTTTAATTATGAATCAGTTTCCAAGAACTAGATTGCAACTAAAGCCCATATGTCCATAGAGTGAATGGTCTGTTACCAATTTATGCACTGGGGACTTGTTTATGCCTCTATTTTCACGGATCATCATTTAATTGGTGTTGATTACAAGGAGAGCACATCAACATGTCCTTGAGTAAAATGCAATATATGAAGAGCATATAGTTTGCGAATAGATCCTGATTTAATAAACCTATAGAAAAGCCATACTCTCACAAATGATAGTAAAGATAACTCAATGTGATAAGTGTATTAAGAATTTCTGCTGGAGGATTATTTTTTATCCTGGTCTTTCTTTTTTATATTTTTAAAATTTATATTATTTTAAAATGACAAATCACAATTATATACATTTATGGGGTACAATGTCATATTTTGATATATGTATACAATGTGGAATAACTAACTCAATCTAATTAATGTATACATCACCTTGTTTACTTAACATTTTTATGATGAGACATTTGAAATTTCCTCTTGGTTATTTTGAAATATACAATACATTATTGTTGATTATAATCACCCTGTGTTGCAATAGATCTCAAAACTTATTCCTCCTATCTGAAACTTTATATCCCTTGCCAAACACCTTCCCATCCCTTAACCCACCCAGCCTCTGGTAACGATCATTCAACTCTCTACTTCTCTGAGTTCAACTTTTTTAGATTCCACATGTAAGTGAGTTCATGTGTTATTTGTTTTTCTGTGCTTTGCTTATTTCACTTAGCATAATATCATCTAGGTTCAACACAATGTAACAAATGACAGGATTTTCTTCTTTTTCTAGGCAATAAAGTATACCATTGTGTATATATACCACATTTATCCATTCGTGTATTGATAGACGCTTAGGTTGATTCCAATCACCTTGCCAATTGTGAATAATGCTGAAATAAATGTGGGAGTGCAGGTACCTTTTCCATGTACTGATTTTATTTCCTTTAGATATATACCCAGAAGTGGGATTGCTGGATCCTATGGCAGTTCTATTTTTAATATTGGGAGTAATCTCCATACCGTCTTCCATAATGTCTGTACTAATTTGCATTCTCACCAGCACTACACAAAAATTCCCTTTTCTCCCCATCCTCACCAATACTTATCCTTCATCTTTAAGGAAGAAAAAGAAAACATTCAGAAGCATGAGATGATATCTCATTGTGGTTCTAATGTGCATTTCCCTAACGATTAGCGATGCTGAGAATTTTTTCATATACTTGTTGGCTATTTGTATGTCTTTTTGGAGAAATGTCTGTTCATGTACTTAGTCCATTTTCTCATTAGGTTTTTGTATTCTTGCTATTGAGTTGTTTGAGTTCCTTATATATTTTGTATGTTAATACCTTATCAGATGTATGGTTTGCAAATATTTCCTCCCATTCTGTGGGTTGTCTCTTTACTCTATTGTTTCCTTTGCTGCACTTTTTAGTTTGATGCCATCCCACTGGCCTATTTTGGCCTTTCTTGCCTGTGTTTTCAGGATCATATCCCAAAACTCGTTGCCCAGACCAGTGTCATGGAGTCCTATGTTTTCTTCTAGTAATTTATGGTTTCAGGTCTTACAT
The DNA here is from genome assembly GCF_000696425.1 of Galeopterus variegatus. Classification (NCBI taxonomy): domain Eukaryota; kingdom Metazoa; phylum Chordata; class Mammalia; order Dermoptera; family Cynocephalidae; genus Galeopterus; species Galeopterus variegatus. Next base: position 22,936 of record NW_007737515.1, on the reverse strand, counting down.
CTAAGTCTTTAATCCATTTTGAGTTGATTCTTATATACAGTGTGAGACGAAGGTCCAATTTCATTCTTCCACATGTGGATAAACCAGTTTTCCCAGCATCATTTATTGAAGAAACTGTCTTTTGCTTATTGTGTGCTCTTGGCACTGTTTTCAAAAATTAATTGACCATAAATTAATGGGTTTATTTCTGGGCTTTTTAATCCTGTTCTATTAATCAATGTGTCTGTTTTTATGCCAGTACTATTGGTTTTGATTACAATTGCTTTATAATATACTTGGAAATCAGGTACCCTGCTCTTTCTGAACTCCAATCAATTATCATCAAGGAACAACAGCAAGGAAATAACTAATAGAGAAAACAATTAATGGAACTTACTGAGGGTCAGATACTGTTCCAAATGACTTACATAAATTATTTAATCCTCACAACAATTCACAGATGGAGGTAGCTGGTATTATTTTCATGTTACAGTTGAAGAAACTGAAACACAGAGAGGTGAAATGACTTGACCAAGGCCACGCAGCTAATTAGTGGCAGATTCAGGATTCAAACCTTAATAGGCTGTCCTTCGAACCTATCTATTGGCCATCAGTCTATACTGTTAGGCAGGATCCAGAAAAATAAACATTTAATATTTCTTGTTGGAGGATTTGTCATGATTTCTGGCTGTATTTATTGCCCCAGTGACAGGTCTGGTTCCCCTACACAAAGCTTAATAGCATGTTTCTCCCTCTCATTGGCCCAGAGTAAGCCCATCATGTGGGTCCCTGCCTCCCCTAATCAAGTCTGCATTTTCTCTCCCCATCCCTGAGTTAAATGGATCTCTTAAATGGAAGGTACTTCCTAGACCGAAGTAATGCAGCACAAAGAAAAATAAAAAGTCCATTCCACAGTCCAGATACCTTTAGGACCCCTGGGATACTGAACTGAAAATGTTTCAGCAAAAGTGTTTCAGAACTTCTCATATGCTTCAGGATTTCCCATGCTGTCAGTCACTGCCCTGTAGGCCCTGCTTCTTAGTCTTTGTTTTAACTGAGCAGGAAAGGAAAGAAGATTGACCATGCCTTATCCCAGGAGTGAGGTAATTTTCTCCTCTTCCTCCTCTTCCTCATCCTCTTCCTTCACCTCTGTCAACACCGAACACTGCCCTGCACTATGTGATGGTTACTTCTACCTTTCTCAATATCTTCTGCTACAGCAACTAACCCTTCATACCCATGGCTGTGGACCTTTGGAAGTCACGGGAAAAATATGGACCAAAGAGAATCCTAGGGGATTTTACTGGTTACAAGATATACTTCACTTTATAGAGCCAAACCAAATCTTATTCCAATTTTGTCTCAAGAGAGATTCTTTTACCAATATTTTATAAATCGAACTTACCAAGCTCTTCCCTAATTTAATCTCCTCTCCACAAAATACTATCAACACCCTCATGACAAGGGGATACATGTGGAGGAGGAAAAGTTACTAGGAGAGTTGAAATGATAAGTTTAATGACTTGGTACTTCATTCATTAGAGCTTTTTGATTCTATTGCATCCAATATTTCAAAAAATAAAGGCAATGATAAGACTGCCTATGCTAACCAAAGCAATTCATTATTTACCTGGATTTCATTCCCTGTTTCATTCTCCATGCTTCCCCTTTATCAAATTTTTATTGGTCACTAGAGTTTATATCTGGCTCTAAGGTTAGGTTAGGGAACATGGCTGTTTAACAGAATAAGTCTAATTCAACTAGCTTGGAAGAGAAGAGGTAAGGTCATACACACACACACACACGTATGTGTATATGGATATATACGTATGTATGTATGTGACCAATCAGAGACAACGACATCCTGACTTGAGAAGGGCAGCAGTCAAAAATTCATTGCTCAAGTGATGGGTCTTTAAAGGATCACTTACGTTACGCCTCAAATGTGTCATCATTTGGACCCTTTCTTGATTGCAAGGGTTTCTCACCAGTGAAGCAGTATAGACAAATGTGAAGATAATTGACAGAATATTCATGTTGTACCAAGTATTCATTGAACACTTACAGTGAGAAAAGGATTATGTTAGGTACTGTGGATAATATGCAGATGGTTATCATATGCTTCCTGTCTTTAAAGAACATGTGGTACAGTAGGAAATATGAAATAAATAACATAAATAAGTAGTCAGCAAAGTAAAACATAACCAATGCCTTATGAAAAATGTATTTAAATCATTATAGAAAATTTGAATAAAAAGATACCTTATTTAGCCAAGAAATCATGGATGTAATAATGAAGGAGGTAGATTTGGGGACTTAAAACATGGAATTGGAGATGTGAAGAGAATCCCTGGTTTTGAGAAAACAAGCAAACTGAAACAGCATGAACAAGGTCTGAGGCTAGAAAATGTAAGGTTTAGTGTAGTATTCACTGTAATTTCAATAAAATAGAGTGAGAAATCAGGTTGGTTACGTAGATTGGGGCTAGCTAAAAGAGATCTTTGAATATTGAGTTAAGGAAGTTAAACTTTATTCTGCAATCAATGGGACAGCAACAGAACTACTGGAAGAGCAGTATGAAAAGATCAATTAGGCAATGCTGAATAATATGCATTAGAATGAAAGGACTGAAAACAGAGATCCATGTTAGGACTGGAAAGGGAAGAAAACTAATATTTGTTGAAGTCCTACTATGTGCTAAGGGCTTGGATAAACACTTTGCATATGTCAACTCATTTTATTTTCACAAAAAATCTATGACAATTTTTTTCCTCATCCCCATTTTTATATCTGGGACAACTTAGGTGTCACCAGAATTCACACAGTGATAGTTAATGTAAGAGCCAATGCTAATACTCACATTGGTGGGGTTTTTCTTAGCTTGAGTTCCTTCTACTATTGATTTTCTGCAAGAGAACAGGCATAAGTCAAGAGGAAGTGAGCCCTGAAATAGGCTGAGGCAATGAGACAGGCACGTGGACCTTCTTTTGTGAAATACAG
>NW_007737515.1:16483-19835 GCF_000696425.1 Galeopterus variegatus | reverse complement strand
TTAACACTCACATTGGTGGGGTTTTTCTTAGCTTGAGTTCCTTCTACTATTGATTTTCTGCAAGAGAACAGGCATAAGTCAAGAGGAACTGAGCCCTGAAATAGGCTGAGGCAATGAGACAGGCACGTGGACCTTCTTTTGTGAAATACAGATGCTTCCCAAACTGGGGGCCAGATATAGCCCCCAGTGAACACTAAAATGTGATAAAGGGTAAGCATATTTGCTTTCCCCTATGGAGACTAAAATCTAGGTAAGTAATGGATTGTTTTGGTTAGCACAGTAGTCCTATTATGGGGTTGCAAGAAAAGGACTTGACACTTGTTTGGTTGTGAAAGAAAGAAGCAAAGAATAACTCCAAGGCACTAATATGTGTTTATTCAAAGGAGGAAGGCACACACACAGAAACATAAGTGAGAAACAGAGAAAAACAGTGACGGATTTTGAAACGAATCCAAGAAAGGATTTTGAAAGGATAAGTTTCATTTTGGACATATTTAAAGTATCAGCCACACCTAGCTGAAAGGATCCAGAAGGTTGTTGGAAACATAACAGTGAAACTTAGGAGGATGTTCAGAGGGTGAAAAGGAGATTTCAGCATCACAACTGGAGAAGTGACGATGGAAACCATGGGATTGGAAGGGATTTCCAAAGAAAAGCATATGAATGTGAGAAAAATAACAAAAATGACATGTTTTGGGGAAGACAAATGTATTTAGAAAGTAAAAATATGTAAAAGGGAATTAAAGGAGATGAGAAAGGAGTTGGGAAGAGGCTCTGGGCTACCAATGATATATTAAAGCAATGGGAAAAAAAAAAAAGAAAGCTGAAGGAAAAAAATTCTGCCCTAAGAAGTATAATCATTACTGTCAAAGTTTCAGAGAAGCCACAGAACTTGAAGACTGAGAAAATGGTTGTTGGTGATGCAACTGAATAACTTTTGAAAGTTCAGTGATGTCATATAGCAGCACTCCAGATTTCTGGAGGTAAAAACAATAAAATACTTTTTAAAACTTCTTATTAAAAATCACTAATTGCTTAGCAAGAATATGAGGATTGTGCCACTCAGTGGACTTCAAATACTAGCCAAATGTCTATTGGAAAGAACAGCATTGCATTCATTTGTAGACATTCCTGATGGAAGACCAGCTGTTGTCCATGGTGCTAAAAGAGTCATCTGGCATTATAATACTGCAGCAATATGACCGGTACAGTTGGAGTGAATTAGGTGTTTCATTACATGCCTCTATTTGCGGGATTTATTTTTCACTAAGATGAGATTTCTCTCATATATTTTCCATCTGGAACATTTTTTCAAACTCCCAAATGGTTAAAGTCTAGAAAGCAATTACTTTTTTTAAAAAAAAAGAAATCCCTTGAAACATGAGTATAAGAAATCGAGGTGAGGGAAAACTGAAAATGGAAGACATGTTGAAAAGGTTATACAATTCCTTCTTCTTTCAAAATATCTGAAACTGTAAACTCTCTACTCGGTTCTACCCCTCCCACAAGCATCTCAATGTTAAAATAACTTAAACTATACGGATCTCAGGCATTCTATCAAAGATCACAATGAAAAAATAGGATAGAAGAAATATAATACCTGCATACATGTTATGAATAATTGCAAACTATTTAAGTGGTTAATAATGGGGATGCAGTCATATTTCTTGTATGCTCCTCCCTAAAATGCATTTTTAATCACCAGAAAAACAGCCAATGCAGTAATCTTAGTCCCATAACATTCCTAATGAAATCAACATAGCTACTATCTATGGTCACAGAGAAAGTACTCGGGAGAGTTGGCAATCAACTTGTGAGTTTGGATTGAGTAAATCATCAAAGTATTTTTTTCCTCTCAAAAATTCAGCAATTTGACTGATTGTAAGACTAAGTGCATCAGGAAACAAAAGACCCACTCTCATCATGAAATTGTTATCCAAGAAAATGTAACCAGTAAGTTCATGATGTGACTATAATGGAAAAAGAAGGACAAATAGGATTCATTAGGAATAGTTAAATGATGTGTCTTTGGTTTATCCGGGAAAGAAGAAAACTTTTAGTGAATGCCACAGACTTTCACAATCATTCAGTCAGTGCTGGGCACTGGATGTTTAAGATGCTGTGAAAAGCTGTAGTATAGTAAGAAAAAACAGATGTGACTGTTGAGGGAGATAAACACCTAAACTTATAAATGTTTACATAAAGAATTACAGTGGTAAGGGGGTATGCTATGAGGAGGTATGGGGCATAGAAAGACATAATTACCTTATTCTACAGATTCTTGGGAGACTCCTTGGGAAGTGATGTCTATGCTAGGAACTGGAGGGTACAGAAAGTGACAAGAGAAAGAATACTTCAGGCAGAAAGAACGGCATGTGTGTAACACACAGAGGCCACTGAGCATATACACTTAAGGAACAGAAAAATAAAAGGCCTTTGCAGCTGAAGAGTAGTGTGAGAGGCAGCGAAGTGTGAAATGGTGAAAGAAGGGTAAGGAAGTCATAACATGCAGAGTACTGACCACACTCAGAATACTGACTTTTATGCATTAAGGGAAGGCATTGAAGGGTGTATGAGTCCAGGTTTGATCAGGGAGGCAGAGTATTTATTATAGGGCCTTGACCTTATGCAGTTGCAGAGCTGGCTAAACAGTCGACGTGAGGACTGTTACTTTTGTGTCTGCTGATGGAGCCTGAAGTCAGGGTGGGCAAGGTGGAGATGAAATGGAGGGAGCAGGAGCAAACTGAACCCTGTGAGGGTGAGATGCAACCCGTGAGGGTAGACTGGGAGTCACATTGGACCCTGATAGCCTCCTGTCTTCAGCTTTGTTGGTGGGGGTGTCTGGCAGGAGAAGCTGGCACCCTTTGTACTAGCCGAACACCACACCTGTCTCAGGAATGGGAGAAGCTAAAGGAGGAGAGCTATGAAAGCCGGAGGATCTTATGGGCCTGTCTGTGACCCCACAATTACCCGGCAAGACAAAAGACCAGCACAACATGCATGCGCTGTGTCTTAGGGTCCTCCAAAGAAACAGAACCAATAAGGTCTATGTGTACATATAGAAACATATTATTTTTTATTGTGGTAAAATATATATAATATAGGAATGCCATTTTAACCATTTTTAAACATACAATTGTGAGAAATTAATTATATCCACAATACTGTGTAACTACTACCTCCATCTATTTCCAAAACTTTTTTTTATCATCCTAAACATAAATTCTGTACCCATTAAGAAACAACTTATTGTTTATTCCTCCAAGTTTCTGCTAACTCTAATCTACTTCTATCTCTGATTTTTTTCTTTTTAATCTATTTTTTTCTTAGTTGACCCATGATAATTGCATAT
>NW_007737515.1:14711-15903 GCF_000696425.1 Galeopterus variegatus | reverse complement strand
AGTACAATATGATATTTGGGTACATTTATACTATGTGCAATAATCATATCAGGGTATTTAGCATATTCTTCACCTCAAACATTTGTCAGATCTTTGTGTTGGGAACATTCAACATCTTCTCAACTAGCTACTTGAAGTTATACAATAATGTATTGTTGACTACAGTCTCTGTATTGCTACAGAATACTAGATCTTATACTTCCTAGGCTCCTCAGTTTCGTATCCATTGACCACTCTCTCCCCTTCCCCTTCTTCCCCCTCCTTTTACTGGTCTCTGGTAACCACTTTTCTACTCTCTCCTTCTGTAAGACCAACTTTTTTTAGCTTCCACATACGAGTGAGAATATGTGATATTTCTCTCTCTGTGCCTGGCTTATTTCTCTTAACATGATTTTCTCCCAGCTCTTCCATGTTGCTGCAAATGGCAGAATTTCATTCTTTTTATAGCTGAGTAGTATTCCTTTGTGTTGTATGCCACATTTTCTTTATCCAATCACCCATTGATGGATATTTATGTTGGTTCCAAATCTTGGCTATTGCAAAGAGAGCTTCCATAAACATGGGAGTGTAGGTATCCCTTCGACATGTTGATTTTCATTTCTTTTGATATATACCCAGTAGTGGGATTACTGAATCATATGGTTGTTTTATCTGTAGTTTTCTGAAAAATCTCTAAACTGTTTTCCATGGTGGCTGTATTAATTTACATTCCCACCAACAATGTATAATAGTTCCTCTTTCTCTGCATCCTCGTCAGCATTTGTTATTTTCTGTATTTTTGATAATATCTATTCTCACTGGAGTAAGATGATATTGCATGTGGTTTTGATCTGCATTTCTCTGATGATTAGTGATGTTAGCATTTTATCATAGGCCTGTTGGTATATGAAATGAAATATGTATGTCTTCTTTTGAGAAATGCTACTCAGTTCATTTGCCCATTTTTAAATCACATCTTTGTTTTTGTTTATTGAGTTGCTGTAGTTCTTTGTATGTTATGGATATTAATACCTTGCCATATGCATAGTTTGCAAAAATTTTCTCCCATTCTGCAGGTTGTCTTTTCACTCTGTTGATTGCTTCCTTTGCTGTATGTAAGATTTTTAGCTTGCTATAATCTCATTTGTTTATTTTTGCTTTTGTTGCCTGTGCTTTAGAAGTCTTATTCATAAAATCTTTTTGTCCAGTCCTA
>NW_007737515.1:0-13357 GCF_000696425.1 Galeopterus variegatus | reverse complement strand
GCAAGAGAGCTTTGGGCCCTGTAATGATCTTTCAAATGTAAAAATAATATAAATGCATTTTCAATTTTGCCTTCCAAACCATGCTAAATATGTCTTTGGTGCTGCCCATTCTGAAATATTCAGTGAAGGAAATTCTGGAAAATGTAGTGTCAGTTAAGTTGTTCTAATGCAAATCCACCACAAAAGGGCATAAAAAGAGGTGTGTCATTATCAGAACTAAATTAAGAAATACTACACTACTGGCAATATGGAGAAAAGGTTAGAGTGGGTCACAGTGGGTATCTTCATTTTCCAGTGGAAGATGGGATGAGGATGGACTGATGGGTAGTGGACGTATGTAATGTGATATGGCAGAGGCAGAGCCACTGCAAAGTGTTTCAGTCAGAGCTATCAGAGATAAGGAGTGCTTCATCACTGAGAGCTTTTCAAGCAAAGAAAAGATAATCTTTCACACATGTTCCAAGGTCATTTAAAAATTACTTGGATATTTGGGCTAAATCCTTGCTAGGCTATTTTCTAACTTAGAGTCTGTGGTTCCTGTTCTTAAGGATATTTCACATTTCATAAAGAAGTAAGACTGTTACACTAAAAGATAACACAGTGTTAAATAGAATAATTTGAGGAGTTCGGTTGTGGAGCAAAAGAAACAAACAAAAAGAGATAAAAAATAAATACCATGAAAGGTGAGAAAACTGAGATATGTGTGTGTGAGAAGCAGCAGTTCCAGGGATTCAGTAGGGAGCTGAAATTCAACTTGAGCATCAGAACACTGATAGGACCTTGTTAGGTAGACATTCCGAAATGCAAATTCTGACCATGTCATTCTCCAGCTTAATAGCTCTAAGTGCTCTCAGGATAAAGTCCATAATCATTAACATAGTCGATAAGACATTGATGAATATGGTTTCTACCCCACTATCAACTTCAGTTTGTGCCACTTTCTACCCAGCATCTGCTGTTATAGCTATGCTGATTTTCCATTATTTCTTAAAGTTGTCAAACTCCCTCCCACCTTAGAACTTTTCTACATGCTGCTGTGAGGGCTAAGAATGCTCTTGACACCACTCTTTACCTGCATAAAACTATTCTTGCTTCAATCTCAGGTTCAATATCATTTCCTGGGGAGGCTGTCTCTGTATCTCTGAACTAGGTTAATCCCCCAATTATACAATCTTATTGCCCCCACACCTCTTTTTCATCACACTGATCATAACTGCAATTCCATAGTTATTTTTGAGATCATTAGTTTGTTTCTGATCCTGCCACTAAATAATAAGCTGAGTGAGGTCAAGTGCTGCATCCCCATTAGTACACATGACATTCGAGGGTTGTTAGGTATATTTTGAATGAAGGAAGGAAAAAAGAAGAGAGAATTTTTGAATAGCTCGATCTTGGGACCCGAATTTTTGTAAATTAGTCATTTAACTTAAAGGTCAAGGTGATATCAGCTTTTGGTGCCGAAAACACCATTGTCTTGCACCGTTTTCAGCTCTTCCCCTACCGAAGCCAAAGCAGTTTTTATTTTGGTTCTGCTAAACATGGCCCAAGCGTCTGCAGCATCAGAATAAATTAAGCATATCCCTCGGCATTTCATATCTTCCTTGGATTGCCCAGAAATAGTTCATCATTTTCCTGCTCTCGTAGTTGAACATTGCTTTGCAAACATCTGCTCTGAGTCCAAATTCCTAGGGAAACAGGATTTAAGACAACATTGTGTCTCTATTTCTGTGTTTACCTCATTTCCTCTCTGAAGACTTTTCCCCTTGAATTCCTATGAAGCTTAGAACATTCTACAGATTCTCATCTGGGAGGTGGTTGCCGAAAGAGTTCAGGAGAAAAATATCCTATCTGGGCTGTTGGGAGTTTGGCCTCATCCCAAATACTCGTGCCTTCTCTGGGAGGAAAAGGAGATGCATTCTGGATCTCTCTGAATTAATCTGAAGAAAGTAAGTCAGGGAGTAAATCAAGCCATTAGTTGGCGAATAGAAATGTCTGTTTGAGTTTTTCAGTCTCTAATTCCTTTTTCAGATAAATACAAATATAACATGGGCAAAAAACAAAGCAGGGAGTTTTGGACTCAGCATGGGGTAAGCCAGGGAAGGCTTTGCAGAGGAGGTACCATTTGAGGCAGACCTTGAAAGATAAGGAGGAGTTTATCACACAGTAAAGGGGGAAAGATATTCCCTTCAGAGGAAAAAATAGCACAGTAAGAAGGAGGACATTGTGAGTATGTGCAGGATGGAAAGATTGAGATTGTGGAGATAGTGAAAGCAGTGGGATAGGACGTGTGCACTTTCTGTTTTCTTTGTGATTTCTGTACTCTGGACAGTGATGATAATTTTCAGTCATCAACATACTCATGCACCTTGCTGCTCACAGAAGTGAGGCACAGTCTGAGCCCAAATGGACCTCCTTCTCTAGATCTTCTGGGTAAGAAAGGAGCACCTACTTTTGGAACATCTTTCTTTCTCTCTCTTCACTTCTAAGTTGAACTTATTTTCTGATTATTCAGAATCAGATTTTTCCAGCATCTTTCCAGCAAGAAGAGGCCGATTTCTCATCTTCCGTCCTTTTTGTTATGTGATTGCACTGATTATTGCAAGAGTGAAGAAATATTATTGATCCCTTTATAATGATGTTGTCTCAAGAAACTTTTTTTTAGGTACTATTTTTATTTTTTTTAAATGTTTTGTTTTGTTTTGTTTTTATTGTTTATGAATATTCATGGGGTACAAAGCAAATTGTCACCACTCGTGCCTAAGATGCGATGGCCTGGGGTCCCTTATTATTAGTTCTAGTAGCTAGGCTATTGAATCTTTTGAATTTTTTATGTAAGTTATAATAATTTTATGAAAAATTATATTGTCTGAGTAACAGCAAACAATTATGTAGAACTTACATGTTTTAAAAATTTTATAGATATTAATTCATTTAATCTTCACAACAATCCTTTGACTGGATACTATTGCTACCCTCATCATCAAAATCCTAATTTTATAGGTGGAACAACTGAGGCATAGAGATTAAGGAACTTGACCAAGGTTTCTAAGCTAGTAAGCAGGACAGCCAAGGTTTAAACTCAAGTGTGGCTTTATTATCCATTCTCTTTACCATTTGGCCACTCTGTCTTCTGTTACTATTTTGTCTTTTACTTTCCAACATTTGACTAATTTATTTTTCTTATATTGTTGCATTGGCTAATATCCCTCAGAATAATGTTGAATATTAGGTATGCACCTAACTTAAAGAATAACTCTTATAAAGTTTTATCATTAAGTATGATGTTCACTCTCCCAGTAAGACCTGTATGCATGCCTAAGACTTTTCTTAAAAAAATCAAAACAAAACAAAACAAAGCAGTGTTTTCAGCCTGGTCACTGCAAGATCAGCCTCATGCAGGAACTACCACAGTTAAATCCACTACCTATATGTCTCATGTCTTTTTTGTTCCTCTGTGCCTTCCTTACTGCTTTATTTCATACTAAGTAAATATTTTCTAGTGTAAAATTTTAATTCTTTTAATGTTTTTCTCTTTACATATTTTTGTTATCTTCTTAGGGTTTGTTCTAGGGCTTACCATGGCCTATTTTTTAAAGCCACTTCTTGGTTTAATATTCCCTTATTTTAGACTAGAAGCAGCAGGTCTGCTGGGCACAAAATCACAAGACTGGAGGCTGACTGAGATTTACTTTGTATGTAAAGTTCACCCTGATTTTGACTGGGAAAGTAGTCAAGCATACTATGGGCTCACGAGGTATAAAATTCTACCTTTTAGTTCTCACCCACAATCATGGACTAGGGCAGGGGATCCAACATCAGTGTAAAAACAAGCCTGCAACTGATATGGTAAAGTTTCCTTATTTTTTTCCTTTGGCAACTCAGTTTGTAACTTTCTTACACTACGAGTAAAAAGACTTGCTAAGGAAATGTGTAAAGAATGCATCAAGGGAGATAGTTCACCTACTTCCAAAGTTCAATAGCTTTTAAGAAACTGATTACATGGGTGGAAAGTAAATGGATGCTCTTTATTAAAAATAAGCCTTATCTATCCATTAAAATGGACTTAGATGGTGACAGGAGACTATCTTCTCAGATGATCCTTCAAGGGCCTTCTCTAATGCCACTTCCTCTATAAAATCTATGCCAATGATTAGGGTAGAAAAAAGAACATCGACTTGAGTTAGAAACCTAGGTTCACATTATGTCTCTGCTTCTTGATAACTGAGTGAGTTTGGGTAAGTAATTTAAGCCTTTGTTATTTAAAGTATGGTCCTCAGACCATCATCATCATATGGAAGTTTATTAAAGACTTTGAGCCTCAGGTCCTGCCCAGACCTATTGCAGAAGATCCTCAGGTGACCATGTGCACGTTGAAGTTTGAGAGGCACTGACTTAAGCTTTCTAATCCTTAGATTCTCTTAAGATGGTTGGGAAGATTAAATGGTGCAATTATGTACAGCACCTATGACAGAGAAAGATATGGAGAGAGTTCTCCAAAAGTGGTGATTGTTGTAACTCGTGTCATTACTAATGTTTCTGTTGTGGCTATTACTGCTGATAATACCAGTGTCACTACTAATGTTTCTGTTGTGTTCCTTGTCCTCCCCAACCCCCATCACTTGGAGGCATGCTGGGCCTTTACTCTGGAGACTGAAACCTTGCCCAGATTGTGGCCAGGGAACTTACAACCTTCTCCGAACTATAAAATGGGATGATAGTTTCCTAGTCTGTAAAATGGGATGAGAATTCCTACTGAGAGGTTGCTGTGAGGATTAAATGAGGTGATGCACACCATGGTTTCCAGATGCCAGGTGCTGCCTTCAGCACTTTAGATACATCACTTGTAGGCAGTGTAAAAACATTTGGAGTGGTGATGGCGTGTGTTCAGGACACACTGCTAGTAAGTGATAGTGCTTGTACTCAAATCTGCAATAACTCTGAATCCAAAGCCTTAAACTACTTAGTTCTGGGCATTTCCTGTGGCATGACAATTGTGAAGCTCATTATCCAGATGTCTTATAAATCATCAGGTGTCCCTGCCATGAAAAATGATCAACAGTGACTGAGTGGTGGGCTTTTACTTTCCACCCAGTTGTGCCTACCTCAGTTGGAGGCAGCTATTTTGCTTCTTTGCCCACTTGGCTTGTATACTCTGACCAACTCAATTCCCTCCCTCATCCCCCCCCCCTTTTATTTTTCCTGCAAGGGCTCTGATGACCAGATTCAGAGTCAGTAGCTGTGGAGAGTCAGGTGTGACCACTCTTGTTAAGGAGCCAGAGCCTGAGCTAATTATAGTAATTAAAGCTTCCTATTTACATAACACTTCTCAGGCAGAAGGAAGAGTTCTTTTCCAGGGCCTTGTAGAAGAAGCTGCCCAGCTACCCACACTGCTACGCTGCTGCTTCTCTGCAGCTTGGAAGGAACATATGTCCCTGCCACACTGGACCACCTCTGATGCAGGGATGGAGGAAATACTTCTGGACAAAATGAGCATCAGCTGGGCCCCTAAAGCACCTAGAAGGTGGGCTCCCTGCAGGACCCAACACATCCACAGCCTGAACAAAGCCACAATAAGTCTTGCTCACTACCATGTTATTCAGCAGCCCTTGAATAGTGAGCACCTTGCACTACAACAATAACCTTTTACCAAGTGTCCCATCATTGCCATGTATCTTACGCCCATACTGTTTACCTCTTATGAGAGATGGATGAGGTAGTGGCTGTTAATCCCCATTTTATAGGTAAGGATAATGAGGCTCAGAGAAGATAGACAATTTAAACAGTGTCATATAGCTAGTGAGTGGTGTAGTTGATTTTTCAGCTACAATTCCAAAATATGTGGAATTAAGTGGTCTGACGCACTGTACTGTCTCTCTCGAGAAGTTCACCAATTGCCCAGCACTTTCACCAATTACTTGCTGTTTTTAACCTTATGCTGTGAATGGATGTTACCTCCATTTTACAGATCAAGTACTCACACACGTACACATGTGCATGCTTGCACACACACAGACACATATATTCACATAGATTCAGAGAAGTTGCACATCTTTTCCCTGGGTATGACTCCAGAGAGTGGCAGACACTATTTCTGTGTCTGGATTTCTTTTCACCATGGCTTACTGCTTCCTTTGGTCTAGCTTTTTATTCAATTAGTATGGTCTTTTAAAAAATCAATAGAAGGTTAGTGATGCCTTTAATAGATATTGAATGAATAGAAATATGGTGTTATTTATCACAGGAGTGATGCTTTAATTATTTATTCCCCTCAGAGTAACACTGGCTATATGCAACATGCTTGATTTTTATAAGTGGAACCCCATTACCTGATTACTGGTGTAGAGGCCAGTCCATGGTAACCGCTAACTCATCAGAGAAGGTATTACTACTTTGTCATGAGTAGAGCACTTCCTGTTGGTATAAACCAACTTTTTCAGAACCACACAGCTAGCAAATTATAAAGCCAGGTCTCTGAGCCCATGATCTTTCCAGTTATCATGATCTGAAATAAATATGAAAATTAACGCCGACCGTCACTTAGTCAGTAGATAAGGAATAATAGAGGACCTAATGCATGTTAGACACTGTGCTAGAGTCTGGTATCCAGTGCTAAAGGAATCTGGCAGAGTTCTGACCCACCTTGGAAAAAGACAATAAGCAAACAACCAACTACATACACAAATCCAAGTTGAAATAAAGACTGGGAAGGAACAAAGGAGGGTACATAGATTAATGGGGGGGGGGGGGGCGGCTATTAAGTGTGGTTAGAGAAGGCATTTCTAAGAAAGGAACTTTTAAGCCAAGACTTAAAGGATAAGAAGATCCAGGTGAGCAAAGATTGGAGGTCAAAACATGCAAGACTTAGAGAACTATAATATAAGGTAGGTCCCAAAGAAGAGGAAAAGTTTGGAAAGTTCAAGGAACTGAAATGAGGCTATGGTGGCTGCAGCAGGCCAAGGAAAGGGCTGAGTGAAACCAGGTTAGGGTGGGTGGGGAGACGTGCAGGGGATAAATGGTAGAGGGCCCTGGAGAACATGGCAAGGATTCGGATTCTACTTCAAAGTAAGCATAAATTACATTTTGGAAAAGATTACTCTGGCTCCTCTTGTGATGAATACAAATCTCTTTCCATTTTAAATTTCATAGTGGAGAAGAAAGCAGACTTCAGAGTCAGAAAGATTTGGGTTTAATCCTGCCTTGTCCACTTATTTGCTGTATATCCTTGGCAAGTACTCATTCCATGTCAAGCCTCAGTTTCCTCACCACTGAGGTCAGGCCAAGTCATGTTGCAGTGACAACAACAAAAAATACTCAGAATATCAGTGGCTTAATACAACAAAAACTCATTTTTGCTCATTCAAAGTCCACTGCAGACTTTGGTTAACTCTCCGCATGTTGGCTCAGCATTCCAGAACACTTCCATCTTACCCGTATCAGTATGTGCTCCCATAGCTGGATGTGCAGTTTGCCACCAGGATAAAAAGTTTCCTCCCTGGAATGAAATCCATCATGTGTTCTCACATTCTATGGGATAAAGCAAGTCACGTGGCCACCCCTAAATGAAGTCAGGGTAGAGGCTTGTTATTTACTGGAAGCCAGACTGAGGAGCCGAACTTCAACAAATCGTGGTAATAATACATCCCTTACTCATAGGGTGGCAAAAGTTAGAAATAATACGTGAGAAGTGCCTATTCCCCATCTGATACATAATGCACGCTGAATGAATGGTTATGATGATCATCTTCCTCTCTTGAATTCCTGATGCTGTTCCTATGGGGGATCTCTTCCTGGGAGCTACATATTGGATATTGTGATGGTTTTAAATGTGATAGAAAAGCCTAGTATGGCAAGAGGGAAATATGGCGTCATCATGCACTTTAGGTCAAGGATTCACAAACTATAGCCAGCAGGCCAAATTTGGCTGCCACCTGTTTTTGTAACTAAAGTTTTATTGGAACTCAGCCATGTCCTTTCATTTATGCATCATCTATAGTTGTTTTCACGGTATAATGGCAGAGTTGAGAAGATGTGACAGAAGCCATGTGGCCTGGAAAGCCCAAGAAATTTTCTATATGGACCTTTACAGAGAAAGTTTGCTGACCACTGCTTTAGACGACCTTTCTAATTGGCCTCCCTATTTTCAAACTCCCCCCTCTGGAGTGTTCTCAATCCTCCCCTTGTTTCAGAAATATGACATGTTTCATGCAATCCACACCCTTGTCCCAATCCTCCAATGCTAACTATATTTTCACATTGATCTCCCACCTAATTAAAAGAGAAAGAAATAAATAAGGAACTTGAATTTATTCTGTTCTTCGTATTTTTTCTTCTCTTTCTAGTGGTGCTGGCTATGATCCAAAGAAGACATCGGAGTAATCAAACCCAAATAGCAGACTGCCTCTAGAACCAAATTTTTGATCCTACATCGGGGTGGCTGCTGACAGCTGCCCCTCCCTCTCTCTCTATCCATGACACCCATTTCACACCACAGTTAGGATACCATTTTCTATCCTTTTATCTCTGGACATGAGCACTGTCTGATAAGGAATGGATCCTACAAAGATCAGGGAAGTTTGTCAGCAACCATAATTTAAAAAAAAAAAAAAAAAAAAAAAAACATGTTAGGGGGAAAAACCTGCTGTAAATCCTGTCCAAAAAATACTTTATCGAGTCTACCTATCCACAACGGATAAATCAATTGCTCTAAATTCAATTCTCTAAATCTGAAATGCCTGGGTCTGGTACTGGATTTATTCAGACTCTAGGAAAACAGTAATTTTCTAAGTCAACATCCTGACCCCACTTGAGTCAGCTACTGATCATGATAAAGCCTTTCCTCGCCACTTGTGGCTCCCTTTGAAGGAGTGAGACACACACCCCAGAGAGAAAAGTACCCAAGTCTAAGGGACAGAAACTAATCAAGATGTGTCAGCCAAGGCAGCAGGCATGCTGCGTCACAGACGTCTGCTGCCTGGTTTGGAGGCGGCTGGCCCCTGCCTGGTGTGAGCATGTCAGCGCCGGGAAGCTGCGGCTGCCCGGTTAGCTCCTCTGCTCGTCAGGGCTGATGGGTCATTAATTAAGCCTCCTTTCTTCATCCTCCCACTGGGTTCAAGGGCATGATTGTTTATCCTGTGGATCTCTTGTGTTCTCCTGCTCAGTCTGTCCCCGAAATGTCACATGGTCCAGGATCCAAGACAGGCATGACAGCAACATCCAATGTAAACTCTGAGCCATGACTCCAGAGGTAAACTTTGACAGGAGGAGCCACCATGTGGAGTCACTTTAGCCTCATAAATGCCCCTGCCTCCCATACAAGTCCACTTTTCCAGCATAGAATCCCAGGTTGGTTGGTAGATTTGATGTCTGATCATCTATTCCCAGAGCTGGAAAGGAGCTTTCAAGATCATGTGGCTTTAGTCCTTTTCTTTACAGAGAAAAAGCTGAAAGTCCTAGCACTAAGTTCACACAGCCAATGTGTGTGTGCGTGTGGGGGGGGGACAGTAGTGGACCTGTTGTTTCCCCTTTCTTGCTTCCTCATCCCAGTGAGCGTAAGTGTAACTGCTCCCCCAGGACTACGACTGTTTACCTTAGGGATCTTGAAGCATGAAAACCTTTCATAGTGATGGGGAATCAGAACACTGCAAGAAATGTTTAAGACCATCTGAGGCTATACTTCCCCAGCACGTGCTCCCAAGGACTTCACGAGATACCTCAGGGCATTAACAGAGCCATAAGATGTGTGCCCTACCTTGGGCTCCTGGGAGCTTCATTGAGACCTGGGGAGGTTTTGTGGTTTTAAGACTTTTCCTCTTGAGACCATTCTAGTCTCTCATCCTCTAATTCATGTAGTTCTAAAAGTTGATAAATTTCCTTTATGAACTACTCTTGCAATGAGGTCTCACCTTACACAAATTTGCACAAATTTGCCACTGCACCACCACGAAAATTCAAGGCTCTGTGGAATTTGAACTCCAAGATAAAGTGGTTCTGCTGATTTCTCCTCCTTCATCTCTAGATCCTAGCCACCACTTCCTGAAGCATTAGTTTTATTCAGTGCTCTGGGAAGGAAAAAAATTAAGTGATTTAAATTATGTGCAATTTAAGACATTTGTATATTCAAACAAAGATATTGTATAGAGAAGACTGCGAGGATCTCAAGAATTTTTAACGTATATAAAACAGGTGACTTCAAAGAAGTATCTGTGGCAGGCCACTTTGTTCACTAATCCCCTTCCCAGATCTCCAGGAGCAGCTTTCACTTATTCTCTGCAGCTTAGCTGCTCTTTAGGAGGAAGGTGAAAACCTTGAAATGGTTTAATTATTTTGTTTACAAATGAGGAAAGAAAACCCTGGTATTTAGTTGACTTGAACTAAGAAGAAGCTACAGGAAATTCTAGGGAAAGCATGGGAGGACTTGCTTTCGATTTGTGTCTTTTGCTACTCTGTGACTTTGGGTAAAGTTTTTTATCTCTTCCAGATAGTTTCTGCAGCTGCGAAATGGCCAAAGACAAGATTGTATGGATATTGAGTAAGATATTACAAGTAAAATATCCAGCACTTAGAAGTTACCCAATAAATGTTGGTTACCTTTCCCATGTGGAGAGACAGGACTACAGCTAAGCTCTCTAACTTCCTTTTCCTTTCAATAAGTCAATCCACTGGATACATTTTTCTACATTTTTATATCCCACTGCTTATCCTCACATTTCGTTCTTATTGATTACTAGATGTAGTTGCATTTTTATTTCTACTTACCATGTAAACTAACTCCCTCCTGCTGCCTAAGAATACTGCCTTTGGTAAATTTCTACTCATTCTTTCTTTAAATAACAGCTCAAATTCTAACTCCTTCATGAAATACACCCCCTCTTTGTCCTCTGCCTCAATTCTCTATTTTCGCCACCTTCTCAGATATGTTGTGAGTTTATCTGCTTTGACACTACCATGTTGTGTTGCAGTGGTCTGCTCACAGGTCTTTCTTGCCCTTGACTATGAGCTTGCTCAGAGCAGGGACTGAACCTACATCTGTTCTGAATTCCTAGCCCCTAGCATAGTTTTTGTGTGTGTAGGTGCTCAATAAATAGATGAATGAGGGCCAGCCCGTGGCTCACTCGGGAGAGTGTGGTGCTGATAAAACCAAGGCCACGGGTTCGGAACCTATATAGGGATGTCCGGTTGGCTCACTTTGGTGAGCGTGGTGCTGACAACACCAAGTCAAGGGTTAAGATCCCCTTACCGGTCATCTTTGAAAAAAATAAAAATAAATAGATGAATGAATGAATGGATGGATGAAATGATGGAGTTTATCACTTTGCCCCTTCTCTCATCAAAGGAGAAATTAAAGTATTAAATGACTTTAGTGTCTAAGAGAAAGTGGACCTTAACAGTAGGGAAAACCTGGGACTAAAAAGTGAACGTGCCTATGACTAGCCTCTCTGCCACAATAGTAGAGAACAGCTCCACCTGACTATTCCCATGACCTATCCATCCCAAATTCATTTTTATTCCCATTGCGTGCTGACCGTCAAGGTTGTGGTTTCCTTTCTGATTCCCGTCAGGGTTACCCTCCCAACTGCCAGTTCACCTCCCCTGCAATCAGCACTGCCAGCTCTGTCTCAGAATACCAGGCCAGGACCTGGAGTAATTGCCGCTTGAGATTCCTCCTGACACAAATGTTGACATTCTGTTGGCATAACTTGCAATAATGTATGCAGATTGCATCCTTCCAGGGCCATAATTATTACTTCTCGGCAAGAAATAGTCAGGTTATACCCTGGCTTGATTTCTAGGAGCCAATTTCACTTTCGGAGCTGGCTTGTTTAGAGAAATGACACACACACACACAAAAGGAGGAAAGAGATATTGGAATGTACCCCAAGGAGCAGAACTGTAGGATGGCCATGTTTGAGTAGCAGGATGTAGCTGGATAGCAGTGGACTGGGAGTCAGGTGTGCAAGGTGACTTTGCTACCAACTTTCTGTATCCTTTGTAACTTTTGGAGCCAGCTCTCAGAAATACATATTTTATAAAATCTTCAGATTGTTTTTATTATTTATTTATTTATTATTATTATTGTTTTTTTGATTATTCCATTTTCTTAGATATGAGTGAAGATTTTGAGAGCATGACATGGTAAACATATTAAAATATAAAATTCTTACATACTAAAATGATACAAAATAACTTCTAATGAAAGGTAATAATGTATACAATAAAGCTATTATTTGAATCTCAAAACCATCCTAAAGAATTTTGTTTTTATTTATTTATTTGAATATTCATGAGATACAAAGCTGGTTGTCACCACTTGTGCCCAAAATGTGATGGCCAGATCCATACCGGCAGCATGTCCATGGCCACAAATTGCGATTATACCCCATGTCCCCAGCCTCCCTCCCCATTCCCTTTCCCCCCACTCCACTTTGCATCCCTAGGTATGCTCTCTCCCTCTGCAAGTCCAATGCACCACTGTGGTCTGTCTCTCCTTCCTTCTTTCTCTCTCAGCTCCCACATATGAGTGAGGACATGTGGTATTTATCCCTCTGTGCTTTGCTTATTTCACTCAACCTAAGTTTCTCCAAGCTCATCCATGTGGTTTGCAAATAGGAGAATTTCATTATTTTTATGGCAGAGTAATATTCCATGATGTATATATACCACATTTTCCTTATCCTATCAGCCATTAATGGGCATTTAGGTTGGTTCCATATCTTGGCTATTGTGAACAGAGCTGCGGTGATCATGTGAGTACAGGTATCTCTTCAACATGCTGATTTCCATTCCTTTGGGAAGAAGTGGAATTGCTGGATCATATGGAAGATTTATCTGTAGTTGTTTGAGAAAACTCCATACTGTTTGCCATAGTGGTTGTACTAATTTTTCAGATTATTTTTAAACACCATAAAGGATCTCAGAGGAAGTTCAAGGTCCTTCAATGTCACTTCACCACCATGAATAAGAAACTGTCAAGTCATAATGAAATCCATAGGGACATAGAATTAGCTCACAATGCTACAGTAAAGATTTTTATGGGAGACATAAAAGACTTCAAGGCTATTGGTTTTCATTGATTACTTTGCATTCTGTCACTATAAAAATGTATTATCATATGTTGGCAAATATTACTACTTTTTGACCTTTTCTTGTTCCAGTTAAATTATCAGATCTTTGCATCTTTAGGGTTAAGAAGTCTAGACTTATACTCTGTAATTAGAAATAGGCCCATGTTCTGTAATAAAATAAAAAGATCCCAATATTCTTTTTTTAAAAATTCTTTTAAGCTTTTATTTTTATTTATTTATTTATTTATTTATTTTTTTTAATTTTTATTTTGTCAATATACAATGTATATGATTAT
>NW_007737514.1:49335-52285 GCF_000696425.1 Galeopterus variegatus | reverse complement strand
ATAAGATACCACCTCACTACAGTTAGAATATCTATTATCAAAAAGACAAAGGAAAACAAATGTTGGCAAGGATGTGGAGGAAAGGGAACATTTGCACACAGTTGGTGAGAGTTTAAACTAGTACGGCATCATGGAAAACAGAATAGAAGTTCCTCAAAAAATTAAAAACAGAACAACCATATGATTCAGCAATCCCAATACAGGGTATAAGCCCAAAGGAAATTATATCAGTATGTCAAAGAGATTCTGTATTCCCATGTTTAGTGAAGCACTATTTACAATAACCAAGGTATGGAATCAACCTGTGTCCAACAACAGATGAAAAATATATATGGTTTATTTGCACAATGGTATACTATTCAGCCATAAAAAATATGAAATCCTGTCATTTGTTGCAACATAGATGGACCTGGAGGACATTATGATAAGTGAAGTAAGCCAGGCACTGAAAGACAAATACCACATGACCTCACTCATATGTGATATTTAAAAAAAAAAAAAAAAAAAGTTGGTATTATAGAGGCCGAGAACAGAACAGTGATTCCCAAAGACTGGGGAGGGGAAGAAAAGAGAAGAAAAAACAAGGATAGGTTGGTCAACAGGTACAAAATTACAATTAAATAGATGAATAAGTTCTGGTGTTCTATTGTACAATAAGGTGACTATGGTTAACAGTTAAGTTTGTATATTACATAATAGCTAGGGAAGAGGCTTTTGAATGTTCTCACCACAAAGAAATAAATACTTGAGGTTATGGATACACTAATTACCCAGACCTGATCGTTATACAACATATACATGTATCAAAACATAGATTTCACCACATAAATATGTACAATTACAATGCAGCAATGAAAATAAATTAATTTTTAAAAATGAAAAGCTCCTACAACTGCTAAAATAATCTTGAAAAAATATTGTAGGATCATACTACATGGTTATAAGATTTATTATAAAGCTGTTATAATCAAGGCTGTGGTGCTGTTGAAAAGTTAGATAAATAGTTGAACGAAATAGAATACAGATATCAGAAATAGACCCACACATATATGTTAATCTTTTTCAACAAAGTTTCTAATGTAATTTATTAGAGAAAGAAAAGTCTTTAACAAAAAGGTGCTGGAATAACTGGATATTCGTATGGGAAAAAATGAATCACATTCCCAACCTCATATCATTCACAAGAAGTAATTCAAGATTAATCATAGACCTAAAATAAAAACTAACATTTATTTAAAAGCTTCCATAAGAAAACATTTAAAAAATCTTTGCAAATTTGAGCTGACAAAAATTTCTCAGGATACAAAAACAAAACAATTGATAAATTGGACTTCATCAAAATAAAAACCTTACGGAGAGGGGAGGGGAAGAAGGAGGGGAGGCTAATGAGGAATTGGTCAACAGACACAGAGACTGATTGTGTATTGTAATGATGAATAAGATAACTACACTGATCTAACCACCACACATTCTACACAATTATTGAAAATCAATGCTGTACCCCACATGTATGTATAATAAAAAATAAAAAATATATATTTTTAATTCTATGAAGGAATACTTGCAATACATATATGTAGGAACTTGAATCTAGAATATGTAAATAAATTTTATAAATCAAGACAAGCCACATGATAAAATTCACATTATTACCAAATATAAGTAATAATTAATAAATTACATTGACAGATTATTTTACCTGTTTGGGGAAAATAGGCTTAGATATTTCCTTATAACAAACAAAAATAAATTATTCATGGGTTAGGTAGGAAAACAATTTTTTTGAAAAGTTATTAAATAAACAAGATATTAAAATTTGTAAAATTGCTACAGGGAAATGGAATTTTCCCAAGTGTGACATGATAGAAGAAATACTAAAAAGTAAAAGATTACTAAGATAAAATATCTGTAATAGAAACACCCAGATTTATAACTCAAATGAAAAATAAGGTAAATATTTATGGCAAATATCAAAGAATAGTGGTATATACATATTTAATACAGAAAGAGTTCATCAAAATTGATCAGAAAAAATTCTGATTGCAATAGATCAAGAATTAAAGGACATGAGTAACTGACAAAGTTTATGGAGTGGATTCCATGCCCAGTTATAGGACAAGGAAAAGACAGCACACTTCCATGCCCAGTTATAGGACAAGGAACAGACAGCACAAAGATAATTCAGTAAACTTCCCTGACTTCAGGGAACTTACAGACCAATGAACAGAAACAGACAATTAACCAATATCTTTATCTCATCACTCCATATAACTACACAAATTTGAAAATTAACTACATATCTGAAATTAACTACATAACTACATGACTTAGTCATGTAAACTCTGGTACACTCAAATGCTTGATATTATTTGGTGAATAGTGTCATGTTTGGGAAGAGCTTGAAACGGTATCAGAAATCTTCAAGTAATAAGAATAGGGATAAAAATAACAATAGAAAAGTTCCTCATACAGTGTGATTTACCAATGAAAAGAATTCATTTCTTCACAGCTTTAGCCCCTCACAATCTACACCAAATAGGAAAAGTAGGAACAATTAGTTACTTCGACCACATGTTTTCTACGATATTAGGGGCAGATAATATTTTATTTCAAGACTGATGCAGAGAGAAATTTTATAAGCAAAGATTTTATGAATGAGGTTTCTACCAGATAAAATAATAGGTTCTGGTCTCTTTATTGCCTTTAATAAAGGAAATAAGCACGAAAACAATATACACTCCAACATCTTTCCTGAAAATGATATTTTCCAAAATACATGACATCAAGCTCTGCATTGGAAATGTAAAGCTCATGGATTATGGATTATGCTGATTTTACACATTAAAGGCCGAGTCTGGGTCCATTTTAGAAGGTGATGAACACTGTAAATAAATAGGAGTAGGGATATTGAAAAATAGAAGAGGTATTATCAGATATTCTAAACTACATG
>NW_007737514.1:47408-47811 GCF_000696425.1 Galeopterus variegatus | reverse complement strand
AGTCAATAATCATATTCGGGGTAACTGTAGTAGAGTAAACAGCATCCATAAATGATAAGTAGCCAAGAAAGAAGTACATAGGGGCATCCAAAGCTGGACTGACCACCACGGTCATCACAATGAGGAGGTTGCCTACCATTGTCAGGACGTAGATGAGCAAGAACACAACAAATAGTATTTTCTGACCCTGGAGGCTCTGGGTGAGCCCTAAGAGGACAAACTCAGTCACATTGTTCCTTTGTTCCATATGTTCTTTCTTATGTCCTTATTTCAGTGGTCAGGACAAAATTATCTGCAAATATAATTATTAGTAGTGGCTTCATGAAATTTCAGGACAATTTGATTATTCACTTAACAAAAGGCATTATGATTGATTATGTTCCAGAATCATCACAGATTATAA
>NW_007737514.1:44810-45475 GCF_000696425.1 Galeopterus variegatus | reverse complement strand
ATTACTGTTGTAAACATGGTTTACAATTTTAATGGTAATGCAGGAGGAGGCAAGCAGTGTGTGAAAGGATGAAAATGATGGGAGGGAAGAATGCAAGCAAAAAAAATGAGAGAGAGAGAGAAAAAAGACTTCATACACAAAAAGGACCTATAAGTAGTATTAATAGTCATAAGCCCAGTTATCTCTTAAAATAATCCTAGCAGTGACAGCCAGTTGCTCTCAAAATCTCTGCTGACATTCACTTCAGTCTGACCTCATATATTCTGCCCTACGTGCTCCTCACATTACATGAATCGTCTGTGTTCCTATGGCCAACCTCTGCTTATGCACATGTTCCCATCCTCTTTATCACTCTTAACAACAGTGCCCCTGCAATTTTCTCCTCCATTTTTATATCATCAATTTTCTGAAATATAGTGCATTATTCTGTCAGCATATTTATATGGTGTATTTCTATGTTTAAAAACATGTATGCATTGACCCCACATCCCTTTAATGCTAGCACCTCCACCCCTAATTTTCTGTTCTTCACTTTACTACATCCAGTGGTCAATTTCAGTCCTCTTCTTACTTGACCTATCATTCCGGTGAATGGAAGTAACCAGGTGCCTGAAAGTCACTCACTCAGCTTCTACAGATGGTATATCATTCTCTAACTTTTTTTC
>NW_007737514.1:42696-42957 GCF_000696425.1 Galeopterus variegatus | reverse complement strand
AAAAAAAAATTAGTCATGTGAATACTGATGCAGACAAACACTCTGAGGTAAGGGCAGAAGTCTGTGACATTTTGTCAACATTTGAACTAGAGCCCATATTGTTGAGTCATTCAACTGGTGCATCTCCAGATTCCTCTCTAATTAAATTCACTGGGACCTTTATCATAATTCTGACGGTAGACTCTGCATCTCCAGAGATTCCACAGGATAATAACTATGTAGAACAAGATTTACAGAACCATGCCCTCTGGGGGCAAAAAT
>NW_007737514.1:39095-40075 GCF_000696425.1 Galeopterus variegatus | reverse complement strand
CAAAGATGGTTCAACATACAAAAATTAACAAATGTAATACTTTGCTGCAAGAGAATGAAGGGAAAAAACAGCACAATCATCTCAACCAATGCAGAAAGCATTTGGAAAAACTCAAAACCCTTTTATGACAAAAATATTAAGCAAAGTAGGAAAAGAAAAAAAAAAAAAAACTATGTCACATTTTACTGATTTTTAAAACTTACCACATAGCCATGTTAGAGTTTGAATGTGTTTTCCCCCCAAAGCTCTTGTCAAAATCTGATCCCCAAGTTGGCAATGTCAGGAGTTGTTTGGGTTATGGGGGTAGATCCCTCATGAACAGATTAATGCCCTGGAGGGGGATAGTGAGTGAGATCTCACTCAGTTAGTTCCCACAAGAGCTGCGTGTTTAAAGGACCCTGGCACCTCCCCCTTATCTCTCTCTTGCTTCCTTTTGCCATGTGATCTGCTTGTGCCTGTGGGTTGGCCTGCCATTTTCACCATGAGTAGAGGCAGTCTGAGGCTTGCCCAGACTGTCCCAGAATCATAAGCCAAATAAACCTCTGTTCTTTATAAATTACCCAGTCTCAGGTNGTACAATACAATGTATCAATTCCAATTTTTAAAACATTTAAAAAAACTCACGACAAAGAAAAGCCCAGGAACAGATGGTATCACTGCTGAATTTTATGAAACTTAAATAATTATAAACAATATTCCTTAAATTCTCCCCAAAAAATTGAAGAGTAGGAAATACTTTATAACTTATTCTATAAAGCCACCATTACCCTGATATCAAAGCCAAAATACTACAAAAAGGAAACTGAAAACCAATATCCCTTATAAACATTAACACAAAAATCCTCAACAAAATACTAGCAAACTGAATTCAATAGCATATTAAAAGGATTATATTCTATAAGCAAGTGGGATTTATTCTTGGAATGCAAAGATGGTTCAACATACAAAAATTAACAAATGTAATACTTTGCTGCAAGAGA
>NW_007737514.1:37699-38983 GCF_000696425.1 Galeopterus variegatus | reverse complement strand
AAAGTTTGGAACACTGTCAAGATTGGTTAAATGGTTGTGACCAGAATGCTGATAGAAATGTCGATAGTAAAGACCATGCTGATGATGAGGTCTCAGACAGAAATAAGGAATTTATTGTGAATTGGACAAAAGATCATCCTTGCTACACCATAGCAAGGAACTTGGTTGCATTGTGTCTATGCCTTAGGACTTTGTGGAAGCTGAGACTTAAGAATGGTGAACCAGAATGTTTGATGGAAGAAATTTCCAAGCAGAAAATCATTCAGACAGCTACATGGCTACTTGTAACAGCCTATGCTCAGTTATGGCGGCAAAGGCATGATGTAAAACCAAAACTTATAATTAAAAGGGAAGCAGAATATAAAGATTTGAAAAATCTGCAGCCTGGCCAGGTGGTAGAGAATGAGAGAGCACTTGCGGGAGAAAAACCCAATGTGCAGCAGAAGAACTGGTTGCTTCACTATGAGGCCACCAGATGCTAAAAGCCAAGACAATGGGGGAAAGGTCCCAAAGGCATTTCAAAAGTCTGGAAAGGTGCCCCACACATCACAGGCTCAGAGACCTAGGAGGACCAAGCTATTCTGGAGGACAGACCCAGGGCACAGCTGCCTCAGGAAACTGTTCCCTCATCCCAGCTGCTCTGGCTGGAGCAGCCCTGCTTCCAGTGGCCTCAAGTGTGGTTTGTGCAGAATATCTGGAGAGCACAAACCAGAAACCTTGGTAGTGTCCATGTAGTGTTAAATTTGCAGGCTGGCAGAACATGAGAGCAGTGGAAGCATGGCAGCCTCCACCCAGATTCCTCCCTCTTGGAATGAGAATGTGTGCCCAATATATCTGTACCACCACTGTATCTTGGAAGTAGAAAAATTTGGTTTTGATTTTTACAGGTTCACAGCTGGAAGGAGTTTTGCCTTTGGTCTCAGATGAGACATTGGACTTTGGGTTTTTAAGTTGGTGCTGGAACAAGCTAAGACTTTTGGGACTGTCGGTGTAGAATGACTGTATTTTGCACATGAGAGAAACATGAGTTTTGGGGGTCAGGGGTGGAATGATAGTTTGGATGTGTTGTCCCTCCAAAGCTCATGTCAAAATCTGATCCCCAACCTGGCAATGTTGAGAGTGGTTTGGGTTATAGGGGCAGATCCCTCATGAACAGATTAATGCCCGGGGGGATGGAGGGGCAGTTAATGAGTGATTTCTCACTCTATTAGTTCACACAAGAGATGGTTGTTTAAAAGAACCTGGCACCTCCTCTCTCTCTCTCTCTCTCTCTCTCTCTCTCTC
>NW_007737514.1:35444-36456 GCF_000696425.1 Galeopterus variegatus | reverse complement strand
AGTAGAAGCAGCCTGAGGCCCACACCAGATGCAGCTGTCCCAGAATCATAAGCCAAGTAAAACTCTTTTCTTTGTAAATTAACCAGTCTCAGGTACTCTGTTATAGCAAAACAAAGATGGACTAATACACAATGGTAATCAAAACAGTAAGGTATCAGCATAAACACAGATATATAGACTTTTGGAATGAAAGAGAGTTCAGAAATAAACCCTTGCATATAAGGTCAAAGGATTTTCAATAACAGTGCCAAGACTATTCAATAGGGAAAGAACAGTCTGTTCTAAATTGGTGTTACAGATATGTAGGATAGAGAAGACTAGAGATCAAATGTACCTCATGAGAACTATAGTTAATAAAATTTACTATATTTTGGATTCCTGCTTAATGAGTAAATTTTAACTGCATTTTCCACAAAAAGAAATAATGGGTAACTATGTGAGATGATGATTTTTGTTTTGTTGGTTTTTGTTTTTAGTATGCAAATGTTATTAGCAGCTGTATTTGGATAGTTAGAAACTGGAAATAAATGTCCATGAACAGCTGAAAAGAAATTATGATATATTTTTAAAATAGAATATTATTCAGCAGTTTATTTTTTTATTCTTTCTTATTAAAGCATAGTTGATTGTATACATTTGTGTGGTACAGAGTTGAATATAATTACCTGTGTGCAATATGTGATGCTCAAATCAGGATAATTAGTATATTCAATATTGTGGAATGAAATCACTTTTCATGGGCCTTTACTTCCTCCCTTAACTGCCCCTCCCCCTGCCATCCCACCTCTGGTAACCTCAGTTCTTTCCTCTCCTTTAAAAAGTTGAATATATTATTGTGATTTCTGTACCTTTTTTGATTTATTTGTTTGTTTATTTTTTTTAGCTCCCACTTATGAAAGAGGACATGTAATATTTCTCCCTATTTGCCTGGCTTATTTCTCTTAACATAATTTTCTCTTAACATAATTTTCTCTAAGTTCATCCATGTTGCTGCAAATAGCAGTATTTCATT
>NW_007737514.1:33071-34117 GCF_000696425.1 Galeopterus variegatus | reverse complement strand
AGTTCAAGATACTTTCATAAGTGAAGATACCAGCCATTTAGTTCACCCTTAAAGAACTGAGTGTCCTGGGAATATAACCATATCAATGCAATCTTTTTAACATTTTTAACTGAAGAAAAATGGGTGCCCATTAAAATTATTTTTAAGATTAAGAAACAAAAATATATCAGAAGGAGTCAAATCAGGACTATAAGGTGGATGCAAATGGTTTTCCATTGAAACTCTAGGAAAATTGCTCTTGTTTGATGAGAGGAATGAGCAGGAGCATTACTGTAGTGGGGAAGGACTCTGGTGAAGCTCTCCTGGACATTTTCCTGCTAAAGCTTTGGCTAACTTTCTCCAAAAACTCTCATACTAAGCAGATGTTCTCATTCTTTGGCCTTCAGAAAGTCAACAACACAATCTGTGGTAATGTGCATGCTGCCGGTATGGATCTGGCCTTCACATCTTGGGCAGGAGGGGTGACAACCAGCTTTGTATTTCATGAATATACATAAATAATAATAAAAAAGAAAGTCAACAAGCAAAATGTTTTGAGCACCCCAAAAAATGCTTCCAGGACATTTGCTCTTGACTAGTCCACTTTTGCTTGGACTGACCACTTCCACCTCTTGATAGCCATTGCTTTGTTTGTGCTTCATCTTCATGATTGGACTCATAAAGCCATGTTCCATCTCCTGTTACAATTCTTCCAAGAGATGCTTCAAGATCTTGATGCCACATGTTTAAAATTTCTATTCAAGGCTCTGCTCTTGTCTGCAGCTGATCTGGCTGCAACAGTTCTGGCACCCATTTAGTAGAAAGTTTGCTGAACTGTATTTCTCAGTCAGAATTGTATAAGCTGAACCAATTGAGATGTCTGTTGTGTTGGCCATGGTTTCTGCTGTTAATCACAGGTCCTCTTTAATTATGGCACAAACAAGATGAATTTTTTTCTTTACAAATAAGAGGTGGATGGTCCACCACTGTGGGCTTCAACTTCAACATCCTCTCATCCCTTCTTAAAATGAGATACCCATTTTTTAAACTGCTGCTTTCTTTGGGAC
>NW_007737514.1:30690-31126 GCF_000696425.1 Galeopterus variegatus | reverse complement strand
ATATATATATATACACACACATATGTAGCTTTGCAATTGCAAGGATTATTACCTGAAAATCTTAAGATATAGATTACAGTGACTGTCTCAGGGGAAGAATAAAAGGCTACTATGCTAGGAGAGGAACAGAAGATTTGTTTTTCAGTACAGATGTTTCTCAAACAAATACAGATAAAACTCCCATATGATCCAGCAATCCCACTTCTGGGTATATATCCAAAGGAAAGGAAATCATCATATCAAAGGGATATCTGCACTCCCATGTTCTTCACAGATCTATTTACAATAGCCAAAATATGGAACCAACATAAATGTCCATTGACAGATAACTGGATAAGGAAAATGTGGCATACATACACAAAGGAATACTATTCAGCCATAGAAAAGAATGAAATTCTGCCATTTGCAACAACAAGGATGATCCTGGAGAAAATTA
>NW_007737514.1:28114-28767 GCF_000696425.1 Galeopterus variegatus | reverse complement strand
ACTCTCCTTGTGTCAATGCACTCCAGTGGCTGGCAGACCATCTGCATGGTAGTTGTGGCATTTAGCCACTTTCATGGCAGCCTTCGTTATTGTGGTGGCTGTGGTGGTCCACCCACATGGAGGTGAAGTTTTTGGCATGCTCCTTTGTGCTGGCTGTGTGCCTGGTTGTGAAAGGAGGGTCCAGTCCCTGGCCCCATGCCCCAGGTCCCCAGGTGGGTCCTGAGGTGCTGGCACAATGTGCCTGTTTTGGGGAGGGGGGGTCTGGTCCACATATCCATGTCTCTGGTCCTCAGGTGGGGCTCTGAGGTGCTGGTGGTGTGCCTGGCTGTGGGCAGGGTATCTGGTCCTTGGATCCATGCCCCAGGCCCACGGGTGTGGCCCCAAGGCACTGGCTGTGTGCCTGGTTGTGGGAGGAGGATCCAGTCCCAGCTGCATGCTTCAGGTCACCAGGTGGGCCTGGAGGCACTGGCACAGTGTGCCTGGTTTGGGGCAAGGCATCTGGTCCCCAGTTCTATACCCTAGGTCCCCAGGCAGGGTCCCTAGGCACTGGCTGTGTGCCTGGTTGTGGGACAGGGGTCTGGTCACCTTCCTCATGCCTCAGGTCCCCAGGCAGGCCCCGAGTGCTGGCACAGTGTGCCTAGTCATGGGAGGGG
>NW_007737514.1:25240-26488 GCF_000696425.1 Galeopterus variegatus | reverse complement strand
GAGCTTCCTCATAGCATTTTTCATCTCTGAATTTCTTAGAGTGTAGATTAAAGGGTTCAGCTTTGGGTTTATGACTATATAAAACACACTCAAAGATTTCTCAATGGGGTAAGTCTTAGAAATACAGGGAACAAAGAAGAAAACAACCACAGTGATGTGGGAGCCACAGGTCGAGAGGGCTTTCTGCCTCCCTTCCTGACTAAGGTTCTTTAGAGAGTGCAAGATGACACCATAAGAGGTGAGCAAAAGCAGAAACACAATAGCACAGATCAGTCCTCCATTGACTGCCACTAAGAGGCCAATGACATAGGTGTCAGTACAGACAAGTGTCAATAAGGGCTACATGTCACAGAAAAAGTGATCAATGACATTGGGACCACAGAATGGGAGCCCATAAATAGTGCTAAGTTGAGTTACTGAGTGCAAAAATCCTCCAACCCAGGACACCACCAGCAACATGACACACACCCATTGCCTCATGATAACCAAATAATGTAGGGGCTTACAGATGGGCACATAGCAGTCATAGGCCATCACCAACAGAAGAAAGACCTCCGACCCACCAAGAAAGTGCTCTGTAAAGAGTTGTACCATACAAAATTTGAAAGATATGGTATNGGTGAGGGTCAGTCCCTGGCTCCATGCCTCATGTCCCCTGGTGGGACTCAAGGTGCTTGTGGTTTGCCTGGGCCAGAACTAATTTTTTTGTCCTTTGCTTTCTTCTAAAATGGGGGAATTTCCTATGGGAACCAGTACTTGAGCTGTGGGGTTGATCGAAATTACTGCTTTGCTACTATTTCCCTAAGGAAGGCTTTTTCTGCACAGCTCGGGGTTTAATGGTTGACTTATAGGTACTTCCTGCTCTCCTGAGACTTGGTTCACCTGGGTTGTATAGAAACTCTGATCTGGGCTTGAGTTTTTTCATCAAACTGCACCCATACAATTCTGCATTCCCAACCTGTCTCCTCTGAGTGGTCCTACACTGATTGGGGGGCAGATCAGCTGTCCTTGCTATGTCCCAGTGTTCTCCTGGCGGGCCTGTCTCTCCCACCGCCCATGCTCCAAACACTTCCAATGGGATGGGCCTTGTGCCAGTCCCTTGAGATGACTCACCAGCCTCTGAATGGCTTCCCTTTTTCAGCTGTTCTGGCTCCTCACTACTGCATGGGTCCATGGGAACCCTATTAGTGGTCTTGCTGTCCTGGGGCCCCCTAGGCCCTCTTCTCCCCTCCCACCTCCAAGTAACTC
>NW_007737514.1:23916-24943 GCF_000696425.1 Galeopterus variegatus | reverse complement strand
GAGCAAAAGCAGAAACACAATAGCACAGATCAGTCCTCCATTGACTGCCACTAAGAGGCCAATGACATAGGTGTCAGTACAGAGAAGTGTCAATAGGGGTTCCTGTCACAGAAAAAGTGATCAATGACATTGGGACCACAGAATGTGAGCCCATAAATAGTGCTAAGTTGAGTTACTGAGTGCAAAAATCCTCCAACCCAGGACACCACCAGAAACACGACACACACCCATTGCCTCATGTTAACCAAATAATGTAGGGGCTTACAGATGGCCACATAGCGGTCATCGGCCATCGCCAACAGAAGAAAGACCTCTGACCCACCAAAAAAGTGCTCTGTAAAGAGTTGTACCATACAAAATTTGAAAGATATGGTATTTTCCCAAAGGAACAAGTCTGAAATCAACTTGGGGGAAATGAATGAGGAGTAAATGACATCCATAAATGATAAGCTGGCAAGAAAGAAGTACATTGGTGACCCCAGGGTTTTACTGACAGTTACAGTCATGATGATGAGCAGGTTGCCCACCATGGTCAGAATGTAGAAGAGCAAGAATATAACAAAAAGTACTTTCTGTTCCTCTGGGCTCTGTGGGAGGCCCAAGAGAACAAAGAAAGTCACATTGTTCCTTGGTTCCATCTATTATTTAGAGGTGCTGACTTCCAGTCTTTGAAGCAGTTACCTATAAAACAAGGGGGGAATTTTAAATGTATTATAATCTTAATCTTCTATTTACTTCTTCAATTAAAATTTGTATAGAGTATCTACTTATGTCATTCTGTCATAGACTTTGGAATTGCCAAGTTGAAAAAAACATGGTTCTCTACTTTCAGTGATCTGATGTATGTACTGAGAGGATCAAACAATTACTGATCAATGTAACATGTCATTATAAATATACTCACATTATTGTAAGGGTCACAGTGGTAGAAAATCTAAATCGAACTGGTATCTGGGCAGGAGGTTTCTCTAAAATCTACAGATAGAACTACCATATGATCCAGCAATCCCACTACTCAATACATATC
>NW_007737514.1:21405-23200 GCF_000696425.1 Galeopterus variegatus | reverse complement strand
ATATCCAAAGGAATGGAAATCATCATGTAGAAGGGATACCTGTACTCCCATGTTCATCACAGCTCTGTTTACAATAGCCAAAATATGGAAACAACCTAAATGTCCATTGACAGATGACTGGATAAGGAAAATGTGGTATACATACACAATGGAATACTACTCAGCCATAAAAAAGAATGAAAACCTGCCATTTGCAACAACATGGATGAGCCTGGAGAAAATTATGTTAATTGAAATAAGCCAGACACACAAAGAGAAATACCACATGGCCTCACTCATAAGTGGGTTCTAAGAAAGAAGGAAGGAGAGATGGATGGAAGGAAGGAAGGAAGGAAGGAAGGAAGGAAGGAAGGAAGGAAGGAAGGAAGGAAGGAAGGAAGGAAGGAAGGAAAAATACAATATGCTGAACTTTCAGAAGGAGAGAACAAACCTAAGGATATTAGAGATAGGGGATGGAGGGAGGGGGGTTGGGGACCAATAGGTCAGGTAAGGGGCATAAAGAGTAATAGCAATTTGTAGTAATGAGTATGCTAATAAAAAATTTTTAATTAAAGAACTGGTATCTGGGAAGGCTTCTCAGAGGAAGCAATACTTTAGATGAGTTTAAAGGAGAAGTGAGAGAACAAGGGAGGATGGGAAGGGAATTCCATGAGAAGACATGTCATGTATAAACTCAAAGAAGTATAATACTGAAGATTCACTTAAGGTAATATACATATTCATAGTGGTGAGAATAAATTATGTGTATAAGGCTGTAGAACAAAGTTCCCTGCATTAGTTGCTAGGGCTGCTACTTTATAACAATGATGTCTTTCCTCCATTTTCCAGTACCATGTTCCTCATTTCCATTTGAGACCTCAACCCTGAGTACCTTAACATTCACATTTCTAGCAGCATTCTGCTTACAATGGCATATATATTCTCTAAGACAATAGATGCTTTCTGTACAGCTCTCATCTTTCCTTTCTGAATCACCTTTCTTTTTTTAAATATTTTATTTTATTTTATTTTGTCAATATACAATGTGGTTGATTATTGTGACCAATTACCTAATGTCCATATTCTTACTAACAGTCTCTTCAAGGCAATCTAGCCTCTTTCTATAATGCGCCCCAAAAGTCTTCCAGCATTCACCCATTACCCAGTCCCAAAGCCAGTTCCACATTTTCAGGTATTTGTTGCTGCAGCAGCACCTCACTTCCCAAAACCAAATTTGTATTGTTTTGCTAGAGCTGCTTTAACAAAGTAGCACGAATTGTTGGGTTAAGCAACAGAAATTTATTATTTCATTCTGGAGGCTAGAAATTCAAAATTAAGGTATTGACAGTGTTGGTTTCTTCAGCAGACTATGAGGGAAGATCTTCCAGGCCTTTCTCCTTGGTTTGCACATGGGCACTTCAAAAAGTTCATGGAAAAATGGAACTAAAAGATAAAACAAATCTTTCCATGAGATTTTTGAAGACCCCCTCATAGATGATCAACTTTATGCTTATGGGGCATTCTCCCTGTATGCCTGTCTATATCCAAATTTCCCCTTCTAATAAGGACACCAGTCATAATACATTAGAGTCCAGCCCAATGACCTTATTTTAACTTGATTATATCTGCAAAGACCCTATCTCCAAGTAAAATCTCATTCTGAAGTAGGGGTTAGGACTTCAACATATGAATTTAGGGGAGGACACAATGCAACTATAATTGCGTTGTGTGGCACAATGTGTGACCCACAACAATCACAGTCTCAGATATTCTACCAACTCACTGAAATCTCTTTCTCAGTGTCTCTACTTGGATA
>NW_007737514.1:19950-20441 GCF_000696425.1 Galeopterus variegatus | reverse complement strand
AGTCTCTCTAACTTGACCTACAAGATTCTAGATGACTGGGATCCAGGCAACCTGCCCAAAATAATCTCTTGCAATTCTCCATATTTACTTGGTCAAGCATTTTTATTACTCCTCAAATATCCAAAATGCTTTTCTATCTCCCTAACTCCAACTGTTATTCTGTAGATGTTAATTATAGAGATCAGAAGCATTTTACCTCTAAACCAATGGTAAATATTACAGAAAAGTATATTATAAATTCAATCTTTTATTTGTTCATTCAAACAACAAGTGTTTATAGAACACCTACATGCATCACGCCAATCAGAGAAGGTAGACTCCCAGGCATCACAGAGCATCCACTAACTCATTTCAGCTCAAGGTCTACACCAGGGGTCATTTCATCAGATGACAGAAATCCGGACCTTTTTATCATGTCTCCTGCTTTTCTACATGGAAGTATAACTTTTCAAGATATAACATGGTTGCTGACAATTTTTAAAATTTTTTTT
>NW_007737514.1:17467-18178 GCF_000696425.1 Galeopterus variegatus | reverse complement strand
ATATGTAAAGATACGGTTACATCAATCACATAACTAGGGTCAGGAAGATGTTACAAGGAAATCATAGCTTCAGAATTATTATGGAATGATTGCTAATCAATGATAAAATATCAGCCCAATGGAGAAGGGGACCAGACTGCCATCCCTCAACCAGGCACATGGCACCAGTGCCTTGGGGCCTGCCCAGGGACCAGAGGCATAGAGAAGAGGACCAGACACACCCCACAACCAGGCATACTGCCAGTGCCAAGGAGCATACCAAAAATAGCACCTCCATGTGGGTGGCCCACCACAGCCTCCACAATAACCATGTCTTCCACGAAAGTGACTAGACACCACAACCACTATGCAGATGGTCCGCCAACACCAGGAATACATTCACACAAGGAGAGTCACCAGCAGAGACAAAGAAAAGAGGATGTCTTTTTCCACAAAGCCCATTTCAGAATGACAGAAGAAGTATCTGTTCTATGATAATATTGGGGGACCTGATCACAACTGTCAGCATTGGACAGATCATTTAGGCAACAAATTAACAGAGTAACCATTATTCTTTCAGGAGGAGAGAAGAAATCTAGGGTAATTAAAAGGGGGAGGGGGAGGGAATGGGGGAATGGGAGAGATTGGACAAGGGGCACAAAGAATAATTACGATTTCTAACAATATATATGCTAGTAATATTGATTTGATCAACATATCTCAATGATCAAC
>NW_007737514.1:14922-15801 GCF_000696425.1 Galeopterus variegatus | reverse complement strand
AGATGCAGAAAAAGCATTTGACAAAATTCTACACCCACGCAAGAATATTTTCAGTTAGCTAGGAATGGAGGGTAAATTTCTAAATTTGATTAAGAAATACCTACAAAAATCTATATCTAAATTCATACTTAATGGTGAGAAACTAGATGCTTTTCCACTAAGATCAGGAATGAGGCAAGAACATCACCTCTTATCACTGCTTTTCAACATTGAACTGGAAGGCCTAGGTAATGCTATAAGAAAAATAAACGAAAGGTATATTGATAGGAAGAAATACAACTGTCTTTGTTTGTACATGACATAATTGTCTATATAAAAAATCCAAAGAATATTGACAAGAAAACGTCTACAACTAATAAGCAATTAGAGCAGCTCACTTTGCAAAATACGAACAATGAACAAGTGAAATCCAAAATCGAAAACACAATACCAAAACATACTTAGCTTCCAAAAACAAATTAGCTCCCCCCCAAAAAAAAATGTAGCTGTAATTTTAACAAAAATTGTGTGCAAGACCTATATGAGGAAAGCTACAAAGCTTTAATGAACAAATTAAAGAACCAAAAAATGGAGATATATTCTATGCTTATGGATAAAAAGACTCAAAGTTGTCAAGATGTCCATTCCTCCCAACATCGTCTATACATTCAATGAAATTCCAATCAAAATCCCAGCAAGTTATTTTGTGGATATTGACAAACTAATTCTAAAGTTTATATGCAGAGACCAAATACCCAAAATAGGTAACACACTACTGAGAGAAAGAACAAAGTTGGAGGACTGACAGTACCCAACTTCAAGACTTACTGTAAAGCTACAGTAATCAAGACAGTGTTGTACTGGTGAAAGAATAGACAAGTGGATCACAGAATAGACAAC
>NW_007737514.1:12209-13520 GCF_000696425.1 Galeopterus variegatus | reverse complement strand
TGTCAAGCAACCAAAGGTGAACAAACAAGAAATTCCATGGAGCCGTGTCACACACATGGGATCCCCTCTTAGCCTGCAGAACAAAGGGTATCACTCCTCAGGCTCCCATGCCATTCCCTAAAGCAGGATGGCTCACAGGAGTGTAGGATGTTGATACTGGTGAGACCGTTCATGTGTAGGAACAGAAGTTATATAGGAACTCTGTATTTTCTGCTCAAATACCTGTGAACCTAAACTGCTCTAAAAAATTTTTTAAATGACAAGCATTCAGGGAAAGAGAGCACACAGCTGCCTGAGGATAAGCTGGGTGAATCAGGGGCTTACATTTGTAGCTGTGGTTCAGACAGAGTTATGAGACAAGATGAAATGATCCTCCCATTTTGAACATTGCTGAATGTATTTTAAGCAAGATTTAAAATAGATTGGAGAGATGAGGTCACAAGTAGCCTTTTTATCTACAATTTATAACTTGGAGAAACTTATTTTAAATATCTATAGGCCTCCTTTTCCTATAAAATGAAGAGAACAATATGTAACTCAAGACCTTATGATGACAATATGACGTAATGTATGTAAAGTGCTTACACAGTGTCAGGTACACAGCAGTCAGCAATATATTTTTGTTTTTTTTTTTTTAAATAAAATGAGATTTCTAACAATGTCTAATCCTGCTTTTTCTTCAAGATCAGAAGACAATAGTTGTGTTCAGGGTGATATGGCCATAGACAAATAACTGGAGGGGGGGGGCATATTCGTGGATTGTAAGAACTAATATTGTCAAAATGTTCGTACTACCCAGCAATACATTCAATGCAATCCATACCAAAATTTCAATGATATATTATACAGAAATAGAAAAACAATTCCTAAAATTTGTGTGGAACCAAAAAAGACCTTGAATAGAAAAAACTATCTTGAGATAGAAAAACAAAGTTGGAGGCATCATACTTTCTGATTTAAAAGTATACAGCAAAGCCATAGTAATCAAAATATAGTGTAGTATCAGCATAAAAACCAAGCACATAGGCCAATGGAACAGAATAGAGAGCCCAGAAATAAAACCATGCATATAAAATCAATTAAACTTCAACAAAGACACCAAGAATAAAAAACAGAGAAAAGATACTCTCTTCAGTAAATAGCGTTGATAAAACTGGATATTCATATGCAAAAGAATGAAACTGAACCATTATCTTACACCATAAACACAAATCAATTCAAAATAGATTGAACAACTAAATGTAATACCCGAAACTGTAAAATTCCTGTGAGAACATAAGGGAAAAGCTCTGTGACGCTGATCTTGCCAGT
>NW_007737514.1:10427-11054 GCF_000696425.1 Galeopterus variegatus | reverse complement strand
TCATCCCCCCACCCACAAAAGGAGACAAAACAACAAACAAACAAAGACATTTTGACTGCAGTGACTTAAGAAACATGCTGTAGAGTACGAAGGGAGTGATGAAGCACTTGTGAAGTGACGAAGATGGAAACAGCACAGCACCATAAAGAGCAGAACAAGGCATCCAGCCTCTACCTTGCCACCGGGACCAGCTTGGACTGAGAGAGAATGTAACCTAGAGAAAAAAAACCTCAGCTGTTTCCACTGCCACCACAAAGGCCAGCAATCTCACTCACAGAGAGTCCCCAAGTCCTTTCAAACCCAGTTGGAGAGTAGCTGGGAGTTTGTGAAACTGTACAGCCTCATAGGAGTAGCTCAGGGAGAGGAACCCATATCCAGTCCTAAGTAGCGAAGGCACAGTGCCATCTTCAAACTGAACCAGCAGCAAGAATGAGCCCTGTCCCAGACTCAGTGAAAATGACTCCCTCCATCCAGAGACCCCACCTACACTCTCCTGTATTTACATGGACAATGGCAGGACCATAATGCCTGCTGCCCAGAGCCTAGGCCAAACAGAAAGACTGAGGCTCCAGCATCTGAATCCAAGTGACACTCAGTCCCTGCCACCCCCACAAAGGAAAGCAGGCA
>NW_007737514.1:5249-9916 GCF_000696425.1 Galeopterus variegatus | reverse complement strand
AAACTGTACAGCCTCATAGGAGTAGCTCAGGGAGAGGAACCCATATCCAGTCCTAAGTAGCAAAGGCACAGTGCCGTCTTCAAACTGAACCAGCAGCAAGAATGAGCCCTGTCCCAGACTCAGTGAAAATGACTCCCTCCATCCAGAGACCCCACCTACACTCTCCTGTATTTACATGGGCAATGGCAGGACCATAATCCCTGCTGCCCAGAGCCTAGGCCAAACAGAAAGACTGAGACTCCAGCATCTGAATCCAAGTGACACTCAGTCCCTGCCACCCCCACAAAGGAAAGCAGGCAGACCTGCTGAGCAGGGAAGCTGCCAACAAGTTCCTTGAAAGAAGTGCTTACATCAAAAAAGTTGAAAGATCTCAAATAAGCAACTTCACATTAGGTCTTAAGGAACTAGAAAAGAAAGAACAATCCAATCCCAAAATTAGTAGATGGAAAGAAATAATAAAGAATAAAGCAGAACAAAATTAATTAGGACCAAATAAAGATATAACAGATTGATGAAACAAAAAGTTGTTTTTTGAAAGGATACAGAAAGTTGACAAGCCATTAGCTAGACTAACAAAGAAGAGAGAAGACCCAAATAACGAAAATCAGAAATGAAAAAGAAGACATTACAACTGATTCCTCAGAAATAAAAAGAATCATTAAAGCTTATCATGAAGATTTATATGCTGACTATTTGAAAGTTTAGACAAAGTGTATAAATTTCTGGACATAGCCTACCAAGACTGAACCAAAAAGAAATATAAATCCTAAACAAATAATGAGAAATGAGATTAAATCAGTAATCAGTAGTCTGCCAACAAAGAAAAGCCCAAAACAGCTGGCTTCACTGCTAAATTCTGCTAAACTTTTAATGAAGATTTAATCCTAATCCTTCTCAAACTATTCCCCAAAATCAAAGCAGAGTATATTCTCCCAATCTCATTCTATGAGGCCAGCATCATTCTGACCTCAAAACCTGGCAAAGACACACGAAAAAAGAAAACTACAGGCCAATATCCTTGATAAATTTAGATTCAAAAATTCTCAACAAAGTTCTAGCAACAAGAATTCAACAGCACATCAAAAAGATTATACACCATGATCAGGTAGGATTCATTCCAGGAATGCAAGGATGCTTTAACACACCCAAATCAGTAAATGTGATATGCTACATCAACGAAATGAGGACAAAAACCATATGATCATACTAATAGGTGCATAAAAAGCTTTTGAGAAAATTCAACATCTGACTTCCAGGAAGATGGTGGACTAGAAGTGCCCAGAGCATGTTCCTCCCACAAAAAATTAAAATGGGCTCACTGCCACTGCCACTGCAGTTGTTGGAGCCATTGTCCAGTCCTAGTACCATCACCAATCAAAGAGCAGTTTCCCACAGAGCACCAATCCCATGGGTAGCCCATCACTGCAGCCAGAGATAATGCAGATGTCAGAGAGGTGGCTGTAACCACTGCCACATTTGCCACCACAATGAGTCAATGCCACTTCCATCAAGGACACTGCAGATGCAAGGGACTAAGTTGCAGCTGGCAGTGCCACTGCTGCCCCTATGAGGCAACCTTACTGACACTAAGGACACAGCAGATGTGAAGGAGACTACTGTAGCCACTGTTACCACTGCTAACCTCATGAGGTAACCCTGCTGCAATAAAAGACACAGCCAAGTACACCACAGATGCCATGATGCCAGTTGCAGTTGTCAGTGCTGCTGCTACTGCATCTGTCATGAGGTAACCCTGCTGTAGCCAAAGACACCACAGATGTGTTGGAGGCTGATGCAGCTGCCAGTGCCACAGCCATCCCTACAAGGTAACCATGCTTCCACCATGGATCCCACAGATATGAGGGAGGCAGTTACACCCACAGGAGCTGATGTCACCCCCACAAGGTATCCCCACTGCCACTGTGGACAGAATCTTAAGAGCAGCAAGAGAAAAGTGTCAAGTCACCTATAAGGGAGCTCACATCAGACTAACAGCAGACTTCCCAACTGAAACTTTACAGGCCAGAAGAAAATGGGATGATATATTCAAAATACTTTTTAAAAAATTGACAGCCAAGAATTCTACACCCAGCAAGGTTATCCTTCAGAAATGAGGGATGATAGTGTATTTCCCAGACCAAAAAAACAATTGTGGGAGTTCATCACTACACAACTAGCCATACAAGAATTTTTCAAGGGAGTCCTGCATTTGGAATCCAAAAAACAATATTCACTACCATAAATGCCCAAAAAAGAACAAAACCACTGGTACACAAAAATGCAAATGAGAAAAAAAGAAGCTATACCTTTACCACCTCCAAAAATCAACAAAGAGTAAAGGGAAAGAAAGAAATGAATGGTATTTCAAACATCCAAATGAAAATCAATAAGATGACAGAGGTGAGACAATACCTTTCAGTAACAACCCTAAATGTAAATGGGTTAATTCTTCTCCAAAAGACAGACTGGCTGATTGGATTACAAAGCTAGCTCCAACTATATGCATGCTACAAGAGACTCACCTCACCTGTAAAGACACACACAGACTGATAGTGAAGGATGGAAAAAGATACACCACACAAAAAAAAATTAAAAACAAGCAAGAGTATCTATTCTTATATCAGATAATATACAC
Organism: Galeopterus variegatus; assembly: GCF_000696425.1. Taxonomy (NCBI): domain Eukaryota; kingdom Metazoa; phylum Chordata; class Mammalia; order Dermoptera; family Cynocephalidae; genus Galeopterus; species Galeopterus variegatus. Next base: position 7,281 of record NW_007737514.1, on the reverse strand, counting down.
TTTAAACTAAAAACTTTCTTAGAAAGACAAAGAATCCCATTATATAATGATAGAAAGATCTATCCAGCAAGAAAACATAACAATCATAAATATTTATGCACCCAAAATCAGAGCATGAACATGTAATGCAAACACAATTAGACCAAAGGAAAGAGATAGACACAAACACAATAATAGTGGGGGACCTGAACACCCTTCTCTCAAAATTGGACAGATCATCTAGGCAAAAAGTCAACAGATAAACATGATTTAAACCATGCTCTAGACCGATTGGACTTGGCAGATATCTGCAGAATATTTCACCTGAGACCACAGAATATACATTCTTCTTATCTGCACATGAAATATTCTCCAGGATAGACCACATGTTGCACCACAAATCAAGCCTCAACAAATTTTTAAAAACAAATCATTTCAAGTATCTTATCAGACCATAATGGATGAAAACTAGAAATCAATAACAAGTGAAACTATAGAAACTATAAAAACATACAGAAGTTAAACAACTTCCTCCAGAATGACATATGGGTCAAAGAAAAAATAAAACAGGAAATCAAAAAAATCTTGAAACTAACAAAAATAAAGACACATTATAACAAAACTTGTTGGATGCTGCACAATCACTAATATGAGGGAAATTTATTGCAGTAAACACTTACATCAAATGAATAGAGATTCAGGTAAATGACCTTAGGCTACACCTCAAAGAATTAGAAAAGCACAAACAATCCAATCCCAAAATTAGTAGACAGACAGAAATAATTAAGATCAGAGCAGAACTAAATGAAATAGAAACCCCAAAATCAAGAAACAGAAATTTGGCTTTTTGAGAAGAAAAACAAAATAGAAAATCATTAGCCAGGCTGACTAAAAAAAGCAGAGAGAAGACACAAATAAACAATAATCAGAAATGAAAAAGGAAACATTACAACTGATACCTCAGGAATATAAAGAATCATTAGAGACTATTTTAAACAACTACACACCAACAAATTTTAAAATGTGGAGGAAATGGACAAACTTATGGACACATACAAACTACCAAGACTGAAACAATAAGAAATAGAAAACCTGAACAGATCAATAACAAGCAACCAGTTTGAAGCAGTAACCAGCAGTTTCCCAACAAAGAAATGTTCAAAATCAGAAGCCTTTACTGCTGAATTCTACCAGATCCTTAAAGAGGAATTAATGTCAATCCTTCTCAAACTATTCCAAAATCATTGAAACAGAGGTCACTCTCCCAAACTCATTCTAAGAGGCCAGCATCTCCCTGGTACCAAAACCAGATAAAGATACAATAAAAAAAGGAAAACCACAGACCAATATCTTTGATGAACATAGACACAAAAATCCTCACTTACACATTAGGAAATGCAGTACAGCAACACATCAAAAAATTATACACAACAATCAAGTAGGATTGACCTCAGGGATGCAAGAATGGTTCAACATAAACAAGTCAATAAATGTGACACAACATATCAACAAAATCAAGGACAAAAACCATATGATTATCTCAATACAAACAGAAAAAAAGCATTTCACAAAATTCAACATCCTTTTGTGATAAAACTCTCAGAAAATTAGGTACAGAAGAAAAGTTTCTTAACACAATAAAAGCCATATATGACAAACCCAGAGCCAGTATCATCATGAATGACGAAAGCTTTAAGGCTTTTTCCCTAAGAACAGGAAGACAAGGATTCACACTCTTACCACTCCTATTTAACATAGCGTTAGACATACGTGAGAGCAATCAGGTAAGAAAAAGAAATAAAGGGCATCCAGATTGGAAAAGATGAAGTCAAATTGTCCCAGTTTGCAGATGATAATATCTTATGTATAGAAAAGCCTAAAGACTCTACAAAAAACTCTTAGAGTTGATAAATGATTTCAGTAAGTTTGCAGGATACAAAATCAACACCCAAAAATCAATAGCATTTTTATACTGCAACAGCAAACTAGCAGAACAGAAATCGAGAAAACTAGCCCATTTACAGTAGTCACTAGAAATAAAATTTAAAAATCT
>NW_007737514.1:4613-4858 GCF_000696425.1 Galeopterus variegatus | reverse complement strand
AAAATCTAGGAACCAATTTAACCAAGGTGTTGAAAGATCTCCACAACAAGAACTACCAATCACTGCTGAAAGAAATTAAAGAGATCACAAAAAGGTGAAAAGACATTCCATGATCTTGAATTGGAAAACTAACATTTTGAAAATGTCCATACTACTCAAAGCTATCTACAGATTCAATGCAATCCCTATCAAAATACCAGTGTCATTCTTCACAAAAGTAGAAAAAACAACCCTGACATTTATAT
>NW_007737514.1:0-413 GCF_000696425.1 Galeopterus variegatus | reverse complement strand
TGGGTATATATCCACAGGAAATGAAAGTAGTAGCTAGTAGATACATCTGCACTCAGATATTCATTGAAGCATTATTTATAACAGCCAAGATATGGAAAAAACCTAAACGACCATTGAGGAATGACTGGACACAAAAATTGTGATATGTGTGGGAATATTATTTAGCTTTACAAAAGAAGGACATCCTGCCATTTGTGACAACATCTATGAACCTAGAGGACATTATGTTGAATGAAATAAGCCAGACACAGAAAGAAAAATACTGCATGATCTCTCCTACATGTGAAATATTTTCTTTTTAATTTAAATATGTAGAAATATAGAGTGGATACCAGAGGGAGTAGGGTGAGAGAAATGGGGAGAGATGTAGAATGAATAAGTGTAGAGGTCTAAAAAAGTAAAGTATGAAAACT
>NW_007737513.1:51626-52296 GCF_000696425.1 Galeopterus variegatus | reverse complement strand
CAGGAATCTAACTAGTATGTGTTTGATAATTTTCTGTGACTTTTGATCAAGTTATTCTGTGTTTTTATTCAATTTTATATATTTTCTAACATACTGTGTTTAATCTTAGTTTTGGCTTAGCTTCATGTATAATGACATCTTGATGGGTTTAACCCTGAAACTTTGGCCCTAACTCTCTTAGGAAAATCAGGAAAAATGCAACGGGCATCCCCTGTGAATGCCCACTGATTGTGTGATGGTTTATGTAGATGGGAAATTGTTAACTTTTTATCATTGACGTTAACCAGACAAATGTAATTAAATTTGGCCCATGATTTTGGTGCATTGCAAAGGAATTACAATGTAATCCAGCTGCAATGGCTACTTTATTATACTGGCATGAGACTGTGACTCTCAATATAAAATAAAAGCAGGGTTCGTGTAATATAAGGTGAATATGACTTAATACCATTCCTGTCCCCTCCAGCCAGTATTGTAAGGCAGCATTTCCCAAAGTATGTTGCATTAAAACACTAATTCCATCAAGTTGGTTTACAAAGAGGTAAATTTCTGACCCCCAAAATGTGAAAAATGTTGCGTACTGTGTCGCTCTTTTGAAGAGTCAAACAGTGCTCAGTGGCGTGTTAAATTAAGCCTCTAAGGAGGCCTGCAGTAAAGAAACTTATATAAT
>NW_007737513.1:48572-51292 GCF_000696425.1 Galeopterus variegatus | reverse complement strand
AAACAGTGCTGAGTGGCGTGTTAAATTAAGCCTCTAAGGAGGCCTGCAGTAAAGAAACTTATATAATGTTGCTCGATCCATGCCCCATTTGGACTGTATGTCTATTAAACACCAAAGAAAACACCATTTGCAAAGCTGCATCAGGAGGCTTCACTTTGTTTTATAAGATGGGAAATGTTTACTTGAGGCTTTTTTGTAACGTTTGTGACATAAAACTCAACAGATCTGACTCCCTACCCTCTTTATTCTCTCTTGTGTCCCCAACCCAGGGAAAACTGAGCCTGCCCTCACTGAAGACTGACCATGCTCTGAAATCCGCTGGCCTGGTTCATGTTAGTAACAGTTCCCGAATTCCCTTCAAGAGTTGAGATCCAAAGATGGCCTTGTCCATGGCGGCGAACTCCCCCCTGCTGCTTGCATTGTTCACCTCCCTGTCTTGCGCGTGGTACTTCATATTTTCTTGCCGAGACTGCATTCACCTTCAGATACTCTCTCTATCAGATGAACTCATTGGCTAACTCCAGAAATACCTGCAGACATCCTACCTGGCCAGTGGTTTAGCTGATAGAATTGGCAATACTGGCTGTCAAAACAAGAGCCTGGAAGCGCAGGCGAGGGAATGAATCTTACTTGCACTTTACGTATGCTTCCTGATTTGAAAGGAGGAGGCTCACGAAGAAAAAAAGTAATGACAGATGCTACAGGGAGAGACATCACTGAAGCCTTAACAGCAGGAAACAGAAATTTGTGTCCTCTGAACAATTTCAAGATGTTCTTAATCCAGGGCTATTGGAGTTTCTGGACAATTATTACAACCCAATGACATTATTACCTCTAGAAAGGGCTGCTGTCATTGTTATCAATATGTAAGTGTGTCCCATGGGTTGTGCTCTCCTTTCTCTTGTAGTCCTACAACCTGGATTTTCTGCCTCAGCCCCATTTTGCTGAAAATAATGACTTTCTGATCAAAGATGATGCCATTTTTCTCTATTTTCACTTCTTACCTAGAGATCCTAATTCTTAATAGGTTAAAACTGGACATTAACTGTTTTGATGGCTTTGTTAGGATGGAATTTTAATTTAAGTCAGAGGAAAACAATCTCTCTGGTTTAATGTCAGCCTGTGATAACTGTGGAAAGAGCTAGGTCTATTGATCTACAATAAATGTGTGCATCTTGAACAATTTGAGAGGGAGATGGAGTTGGCAATGTGGGTGTTCCTGTTTTTTTTCGGTTTTCCTCTTTTAATTAGCTCACCTATCTTCTTTAACGAAATGAAAAAGAATAGGATGCTGTATTTTAGAAAAGGAAATGGAAATTTAAAAATCTCAGAGCTATTTGAGTTCTTCTACATTGTCTGTTTCAAGCAGCCTCTCTTCAGCCGACTTGACTCTTCAGATCCACTGTTGGTGGTGGTGCGGCCAGAGTCATGGAATTTGCTAGAACTGTGGAAGTTTCTGCCATTGCATTCTACTGCTGCAGTTAGCAGAGATTCCACTGCATCAAGAGCTGTATTAAGCGCCTATCTTTATGAAAGTTACCCCTCTCAGTTTTCAGTTCTACTTTCATGTTTTTAAAATCCTTTTAATTTCTTGCTTGAAAATCCCATGAACATTAGAGAGCCAGAAATGTTTTCTTTTGTCTTGTTTGGATATATAGACTTTCCAAGAAAGAAGTTTATTTTTTCCTTTTTTGGTTTTGGAAAATTTCCAGATAGGACATGTCATCATTCATTCTTACAACTGCTCTATTTTGTTTTACCATAGTACTTATTCTAACTTACTATGTAATTCATTTATTTATTATGTTTACTGTCTTGTATCCTTCCTCTAGAGTGCAAGCACGACGAAGACAGGGATTTTGTATGTCTTTAATCAATGAAATATATTCCCAGCATCTAAAATAGTGCCTGGCACAAAGTAAGGGCTCAGTAAATGCTTGTTGAATAAACTCATTTCCTTCATCTTTAGCAGGATGGGCTGGCTAGAATTTTACATACGTCTTTCTACCATGGTTGACTCATAAATTTAGGGTAAGAGTTTTCGGCAGGTTTAATCATAGTATCATTTCATATTTGTTTACCTATGAATAGGTCACTTATTGGCCACTATGAATCTAAAAATTGAACAATAATATTTCTGCCCTTCTGTATCTTGGGACATAATGTAAGAGTAGCTTCAGGATAGGACAGAGTACTTTCCTCCTTTGGAACAGTTTTGAAAAACTTCAATAAGAGAGAAAGAAGGAAGGTTATTTATTAGGGATTTTATATTCTGTAAAATTGTAAGTATGTTTTTTCCATGATTACTAATGTCATGAGAATGCTAGTGACCACATTCTGAAGGCGTATCATGTAGTTCCAATAGTACGTCTTATATTTTTCATTTTAGTTAATATTTTAACTTACCAAAAGATCTGACCTCTTAGGTCTTGCTTATTTCTTCCAGACAAAGGTCCTATAAACTAATAAACTATATAACAAATCAATTTTTCATGCACACTGCTTTTTTTTCATGGCTGAATTTGAGTCCTCGTCAATTAAGCTGAAAAATACAACTTTAATGCCCAGTGTCTGCTTTTTGCTCCTTTCCTTGACAGCCCATTTACAGGAGGACTTAGCCCTGCTGAAGGAACATTATTTGGCAAATAATTTGATCAATTTTATTTATATTCCTGGCAATGAAATGTTAAGAGCCTATCTCACTGTTACGTCACCTATAT
>NW_007737513.1:43044-48137 GCF_000696425.1 Galeopterus variegatus | reverse complement strand
GTGTCTGCTTTTTGCTCCTTTCCTTGACAGCCCATTTACAGGAGGACTTAGCCCTGCTGAAGAAACATTATTTGGCAAATAATTTGATCAATTTTATTTATATTCCTGGCAATGAAATGTTAAGAGCCTATCTCACTGTTACGTCACCTATACAGTACAGAGTCCTTGGTAAGAGATTAAATTTTGAACCAAAGATCCAATTTCATGGAAATAAAAAGTCTTACCTAAGTGCATTAAATAGATCTTCAGTAGAGTAGTTAATACCAATTAAATGCTGGGCTGTCTGAATTATGAATTATCCATTCAGATATGATGCTGTTTTTCTTCTTTAAATAACTTGGGTTTTTAGAGGCTGGGTCATCCTAATTTCTTTAGCCATTCAGTCTTGAAATTTCCTGTGTTGTTTTAGAAAGCAGTGATGGGAAATGCCTTGCTGGGTCAGCAATTTGTATAAGACAGGAATTTGGACATGTCAGGTACTTTTATATTTGATCAACTATGAGGACAAGCACAAGGAATATTCTTAGTAAAGTTATTTTAAATAAAGATAATACCAAATTGGCTTAGGTTCAGTCTTGAATCTTTTGAATGGCATGAAAAGAATACTGGGTAGTGAGGTGGTTAGAGACTATTGTCAGAACAGAGTGGAAATAAACAGTTCTTTTCAAAATAAAGCTGTCTACAGTTGAGCTCTGTTGGATAATATATGCTGGTTTATATTCAAGACCCAGTCTACGTTCAGGCCCAATCTACCCCCTTCCAAATGTGTTTTTTTATATGCTGCTTTCTTAGTAGATAGGAGATGCTGGATTTACCATGGTTTATCTCTTTTATAGTTGCAAGGTCAGGGTCAGAGGTTAAAGAGTCATGTAAAGAAGCTGAGAACAATAGGTAAGATGACTCTAAATACTCAGAGAACATCTATATGCAGGTTCCTGTGCTACGTGCTCTTATATGTTTATTTTTTGTAAACACTGAGAGCTCTTCCTCTCTCACAGCTGAGGAAAGTACTCAGAACATTTAGGTGGATTGTCCAAGGTTGCACAGTGATGGAGTAGCATACCAGGATTTGACTCAAGACTTCCAGCTCCGTGGTATTTGTTGTGTTTGGTATCTCCTTCCTGCAGAGCAGATGTCAAACAAAAGAGCAGGAATGAGTGGAGTTAGGAGAGGGGGAGCTTTAAATGCTTGCTGCTTGATATTTTTACATAATGTCATGGTTATCAACAAAGGTGTTATGCCCAGCATCCTGAAGGAGTATCAGTTATTCAACAAAAACCACCCAAGCAGAAAACAACAGTTTCATGGTCGAATTCCCTCTTGACTTTTCAATGGGGTCTTTCTTGCATGCCTCATAGGATCATGGAGGAACTTTGGGTTTACGCCCAACATTGGCCTGTATGGGGTGTGCCCTTACAGAGTTAAGCATGGGCCATTTGGAAGGGAAAACAAATTGCAAATTCCTGGGTACTATTTGAAGGCCTCCCATCAGGCCACAGAACACTGGGACATTAGGTAATATGCAAGTTGCAGCCCTTATGTTCCTATGTCAAATGCACTCTGGGGGAGGAAAGGATACATCTCCTTTTCTTTTTGATACACTTAACATCCCAGGGGGTTGCTAGTTAGTGGAGTTCTGTTACTGACAATTCTCCATCTGATAAGTGGGATGGAGTACTTTTATCACCTCTGAGTGACATTGAGTGGAGATTTACAAACTCTTAATTCTCAAAGGCACCTGGGCCATTTCTACCTTATCTTTTCAAGGTAGCCTGTAGAAGGATGCCATTTTAATTTCTTTAAAACACACAACACTTGGGTTTACTTAAATACTATGAAAGATTATAAGTGTTGAAAAGCACCCAATTTTTTTCTTGGATTTTGTTTGTTTGATCTTTGATAAACTTATCACTTAGAAAAGTCAGCATTTCTGGAAGTAGTTGCTGCTTATGCTCCTGGGTGCCAGAGTTTCTCAGAAAATTTATAAAGGCCATTTTGTGATTCTTTTTTTTAAAAAAGAGAAACAGAATGGCTGTTGTGTTTCATTGTCACGATTTTGCAAACAGATTTAAGAGCCGTTGAGTGAAATTATTTTAGGAATGAATAAACACTGGATCATTAAAAATTAATTTAACAGGCAATCTGTTTTGTGCCTGTCTCTTGAAGGAAAGCTGCATATCTGTTATGACTGATGCATGGTGTATGTAGAAGAGGTAAAAGGTGACTTGGGACTAAGGAATGGAAGAAACATTTATCATTGGAGGGATTCTGGGGAAATGGGACTGATCTGGGTGTGGTATACATGTTTTGAAGAGAGCTTTGGAAGTAGCTCAAGTTCACAGATCTCAGAAAAGCTGCATGGGTGCGGGGGAGCTGTTCTTTGCAAGCCTCCTTGCTTCAGGGCTGGGACAAGGGCTGTGGATCAGGGGTGCAGTAGCAAGCAGCTGGGGAAGGACTGAAGTATTAACCTACTATCTGGATTTTGAGAAATGTATTGTGGACCAGGTTACCTGTCATAAATTGCTGGGAAGTAGGAATTTCCCAAGAACCTTTTTCATAGACATTTACTCTTTTGAAAAAGTAAGACAGTAATACATGCACATGGGAAACAAATGCAAACAGTCCAAAAAGGTATAAAGGGAAAAATGTCTGCCCCAGAAACACCCCCTCAGCCAGTTTCTTATGTATCCCTCCAGGGTTTTTGGCTTTGACTAATTCTCCCCGGGCACGTATGGGTGGAGCTGAGCAATCCTGGAAAGTCAGCACATCCAGAAGATTTCCTCCTGCTGCACGTATAGCACGTTTGCTTGGTCATTTCCTCCTATTTTTATGCTTATTCATCCTGTGGCCTGTGTTCTCCTTGACATGCCTGGTTTTTTTTCCCACCCTCCTGTGGGGAGAGATAACATTCTCAGGACTTAATTCTCATCTGATAAGTTTTATTTTTAACCCACTTCTACACCCTTTCCTCTTTGCTTCTTATTTTCACAGGACCACACACTTCTCGCCCTTCTCTGACTTTCTCAGAAGGTGTGAGCGGAACGTCTGGCCACAGTGTCACGGGCTACGGGTTTTTCCGACCGGGAGCAGCTGATCAGGGTGCTGGGAACCCTGCTTAGCTTCCAAGGGCAGGGAAACTTTCTCCTCTGCATACGTTTCTGTTTTTACTGTCTTTAACTGGGCAATTCATTCTCACCTCCTCCTTCCCTTCTGGGCAGTCTGTGAATTTCAGTGTGTCAACAAACTTAAGTTATCTTGATGAAGGAAACTCGCTTTGAAAAAACAAGAGAGTAGTGACTTGCAATGATTGGCGTGAACTAATTTCCCATCTGCGGGGCCTTGTAGCCACCGACTGCTTCCACAGCGCGACAAGCCTGGAATTTACATGACGATACTCGCATTTAATCAAACTAGCCAGTTGTCCACCCAAATGAAGAGAAAGGGTGTTCTGTTTTGTTGTCATGTGATCTCTGACTGAGGCTTTCCCAGACAAGTATGTTAGGAGTGAATTATTATCTCTGCTACATAAGTGTATATACATTCGTTTTTTTCTTTTTAGCCTTTGACTCAATATGACTAAATATGGTTATGGCTGAAATTTTCTAACTAACACAAGGACGAAGAGGAAGTTTTTTACCTGGAGAGAGGAATGGGGTTTGCAGTGGCTGGCTTCATTCCCCAGAGAGGGGTGTGCACGGGAATGCTGCTCAAGACTTGAACTTCATGGCCTCCAACTGCATTTTTCTCTCAATGGACCAGTTGTCTCTCAAGCACACTTAGCTTTGTCACGTGTTGTGTATTCATACTCACTAAGCGTTTCCTATAACACTAAGATAGGCACTTGGAAACAAAAGTTTAAAAAAACATCCGTGATGTAGCTTCCATATATTATCTCATTTAATACAGGGTGGGAGATTATTATCAAATGACTTAAGAGTGCTACTAATAAAATTTATACATCTTATTGTGGTGTACTAACAGGGTCCCAGGAGGGCACAGATGACACACACAAGGATAATTGGAAGAGAGTTAAATAAAGGGACTTTTTACCAAAGTGGGGCAGGTACAGGGAAACCACAAGAGACAGTGCAGTACCCGAGGCTGTAACAGGAGGTGGTACCTGAATGGGGCCGGGGGCGGGGGGTTAATGGAAACAATACAGTCAGCCCTGGCCCTCCAAATCCACGGATTCAATGGATTCAACCAACTGCAGATCAAAAACATTTGGAGAGAGAACAATAAAAAGTAATAATGCAACAATGAAAAATAATACAAATAAAACCGTACAGTATGACAACTATTTACATAGCATTTACATTGTATTAGGTATTATAAGTAATCTAAAGATGATTTAAAGTATAAAGGAGGATGTGCATAGGTTATATGCAAATACTATGCCATTTTATATCAGGGACTCGAGCATCCTTAAATTTTGGTATCTGTGGGAGTCCCCGCGGATACTGAGGGATGACTGTAACCAGAAAGAGAAAGACCTGCAGGAAGGGAACCAGGGGACTAAACATTGCACCCTTGCCCTCTGCCCTCTTCAGAACTGCTGGAGCACACCCTGGGCCAAGCACATCTAGAAGTCAGCAGTCAAGTGATCCTAGTGGTGTACCTGTGCAGGTCAGGCTCGTGTGGCTCAGAGCAGGGGCAGGGGGAGGGTGGAGAGTGTGGAGAGGCAACGGGAAAATAGTCAACACGAATGGCCTCCAGGGTTCTACATGATCCAGCCGCTTGACAGCCTGTCTCCCGCTATGCTTTCCCTCAGTGCTGTGTTCCTGCTACACCACCATTTTTCTGTTCTTCACATAAGTCAGGGTTGTTTCTGCCTCCGGGCCTTTGCACTTGGTCCTCCTGCCTAGAGTGTTCTTCCCCAACCCCTTGACATGGATAATGATGGGACATTTAGATCTCAACTCTTTTTTTTTTTTCCTTTTTGTCTTTTTTCGTGACGGGTAACAGTATCGCAACCCTCAGTGTCACGCCCGTACTGCGACCGGCAACGGGATCGCAACCCTCGGTGTCGCGCCCGCACCACGCTCAACCAGTGAGCGGACCGGTCTCTATATGGGATCCGAACCCTCGGCGGG
>NW_007737513.1:32719-42663 GCF_000696425.1 Galeopterus variegatus | reverse complement strand
CCCTCGGCGGGAGCGCCGCCGCGCTCCCAAGCGCCGCACTCTACCGAGTGCGCTACCGGGCCGGCCCTAGATCTCAACTCTTAAAGAGGATTTCCATCCTAATATTCCTCCTGTCTTAGCCTCCAGTCATATTCTATGGCTCGAGAGAGCTTTATTTTTATATTTAAGAGAATAATGAAACAGTTTTATTTTAAAATGTTGATATTTACTGCATACTGCAAGTTGTATTTTTTTTGGCGATTATTCTAGCTTAAGATAAAAAATTTAGATGTCAACTTAAAAATAGGCACGGGGTGCCAATTTTTGAGTTTCATTTGGGAGTGTGCAAGCTAAAACATTTGAACATCACTGGCAGAGCCTAGGTGCTCAACGGGTTGTTTGAAGGAGTGACTCTGCTTGGGAAGGGTCCTGCCTGTGCTTTTTACTAGGGTGACCTGGACTATATTTCCTTATCTACGAGGACGCACAAAGTCTCTCCCAAGAGCTTCAGAGAGATTTTCTCTCTGCTTTGAAGGCCCCACCCTGACCCATCCTAACTCATGTAGGTACAAAGGAACCACAATTTGAAGTGTCTACTTTATTTTAGTTCCACCTGAGGATCTGGTTTGTGTGCCAGACCAGGGAGATTTCCTCATCTTTCAGAGGGGCTCCACCCAATTCCATTCAGGAACCATTCACCAGGGAGTGAGGTTTGAAAGCTTTGAGACTGTAGCACACTTGATAATTTACAGTGAGCTTTTGCGGCATTATCTCATTTAGGGAAGGGCATGAGGCTGTTCTCTATGGCCTTCCTCCAACTGCCATGACCTTCTTGACTTAAGCAGGCAGTCAGGACATACCTGCAGAGTCACCTGCTGGCATCAGCTGAGGACAGGCCTCCCTTCTGAATAGTAGAGCCTGCGCCACATAGGTGTCCAATATTTTCATGATCACCCATGCTTTTGAGGACAGACACATCTGTTTCGATTTAGAGGCCAAGACTTTGCTCCACATTCTGTTGCTAATTGGTGGGCCACCATGTTCATCCTCTAGTAGTGTTCTCATAGTGTCTGGACTCAAGGGCAAAGTCATAGATATCCAAGAACAGAGACCAAGCCACGCTGGACTAGTACTGGAAACCAAGAGAGCAGCCAGGCCTGAGGAAACTCCCAGGGCAGCGATCCACCTGTCTCTCTGCTGACCCCTCTTCCCTCAGCTCACAGTTTCTTTCAACCATGATACCCTGACTACGTGACTTTCTAGCCATATGACATTTTAGCTGCTTCCAGTTTTCCAATTCTTAAGAAAAGAATATGATTTGCCAAGTGCATATTTTCTGAGCCAGGCCAGAACGCTGGACTGACTGCCCAGCGATGTGGATGGAGGGGGTGGGGAAGAATCCCACGGCAGCCCACAGGGCTGTTTAGGGCTATTTCTCTCAGAAGCAGGTATGGCAGGGCAGGTGGGAGGCATCCCTTTCTAGGCCTATACAGCGGTAGGGCAGATGTGCTCTGCTTGGCATGATCTAAGGAGTTTCAAGAATCCTGTCTGCCCCTAAAATATCTTGCAGGCCCCTGGAGGCAGTGCATGACATGAAACTCCATTATTACTCACTGAAGGCTAGTAAATTTACTCACGGACTCTAGAGTCCTCCAGCAGTTCAGGGGTTGGAATCAGGCTTTAGCTTATGAACCTATTCCATCCCCTCCAAACCACACAGGGGCACTTTCACTCTTTCTGTGTCTGTTAAAAAGAGAAGTGAAGTAATTCCAATTCCTCTTCACTTAAGAAGTGAACAGCTATGTTTTGCTAAAAATATACTTATTCATCCTTATAGGAGTGTTAAACACTTTGGTGAAGACAGGGTCTGTCATACAGGTTTTAGGAGGCCTCAGCTGAGTGTCAGTGGCTCTGAGTTTCCTTCTCTGCTTGTCACCTAGCTCTGCTGCCTCCGCAGTGGCCTGGCCCCTGGCTGCAGAATGCACAGAGGAAAGGAGCCCGAGGATTGGGCTCAGACTCAGGGCAGATCTGCATACCCTGACCCTACAGCTCTCTTACCAGTCTCATCCCTTGTGTCAGGTTTCAGTCTGTGTAGAACTGGAAGGATAACAATCATACGTATTGTCAGTTCCGGCTTGCTTATTATTAGCAAGCAAGGGGAAATGGTGACGTCAGATGACTTCAGATGACAGGGAAAGTCTGAGATTGACTGCTGTCACTGCTAGTTTGGAACAGAACAGAACAGAAAGGCCTAACTTCCGAGGAAATTACACATCCTTACATGGTTTCTTTTTTTTTTTTTGTCTTTTTTTCCGTGTCCGGCAACGGATCGCAACCCACAGTGTTGCCCCCGTACCGGACCGGGGACCGGCAACGGGATTGCAACCCTCGGTGTCGCTCCCGTGCCTTGCTCAGCCAGTGAGCGGGAACCGGTCTGTATGTGGGATCCGAACCCTCGGGCAGGAGCGCCGCCGCGCTTCCCAAGCGGCGCACTTATCCAGTGCGCCACCGGGCCGGCCCTCCTTACATGGTTTCTGCCTGGACATCTCTCTCATATCTCTTGAGACTGCAATAGGGACGTTCTCTCTGATTGTAAACACAGAGTAGACTCCTTCTGTGCATTTAGAATGGTAAAAGCCAAGCTCACATGTCTGGGTAAAGGTTCAAGAACCTTTGAAGTCAGGCTTCACTTACTAACTGTGTGACCTTGGGTATATTCCTTACCCTCTCTGTGCCTTGGCTTCCTTGCCTATGAAATGGGGCTAATAATAGAACGTATTTCCAATAGGCTTTTAGGAGGCTTAATGAGTGAATATTTGTGGAGTATTTACAACAGTGCCTGTCATATAATGAGCACCATATTCACATTCATTAAATAAACATAAAAATTGTGATAAATACTGCCGTAGTAGAAAAAGTGAACTCCATTTCCAAAGACTTAAATGGTGGGAAGTGCCTGTTTGCCTCTTCGTATGTGCACTGATTTGTGAGTCAGAGTCACAATTTGACACCTGGGCTCAGGAAGCCTGAGAAGTTGGAAATAAGATTTCAGTTCGTGACAAGCAGAACAGAATAAGGCCTGGCCCAGCGAGCCTGGACAGAGGGGTGGGGGTGGGGGTGTGGCACACAGCTGGGTGGCACAGCTGAAGGTGCTTTTTCTCATTTTATGACATTTCTCAAGGTGGCTCTGCCTACATACCTCACCTGACTCATTGGTAAAATGGAATGAGGAGCTGAGTAATACCGGACCCTGCCGAGCACTTAGAGCTATGCAAATTCAATCATGTCTCTAAAACCCATATAGGAGCCTGGTCTTGGCAATGACCTATACAAATGAAAGTAATGTTATTATAAAGTTTCATCTTCAAGGAGAATAATTACATCATGGCTCTTTCTTTCCCTATTAGATTATGGCCAGCTGCCTCAAACACACACACACACACACACACACACACACACACACACACACACACACGCACATGAAAGGACTCTGCATTTACTGTAGGTCCTAGTTAATGTTTTCCCCAAATCCCAGCCCCGTGTGTCGCCCCACCTCCACTAGCCATGAAGGTAGAGACCATCATAAAACAGAGAGATTTCAAGGCTGCAAAGCAGAGGCCTTGGTGGCACTTAGCCATCTGTAAAGGCCGAGTTCCTTCCCAGCTGCTGCTCCTTTGCTGAACATACAGTCGAGCTTGGGCTTGGAGAGGTCCTTAAAGGTCAGCTTTTTCTTCCGTCAGAAGCTTGAATCCCTCCCCTCTCTTTACCAGGTGTGCTTTTTTCCTGCAAAACCACTCTCCCCACTCTTAAGCCAGACTAGTGGAGTTCCAACTGCCCACGGAATGGGAAGTGTGGAAATACAGCTGCCAAGGGGCTGGACCCATGAACTAGTTCTTGCTGTGGCATTTTCAAGCTTGGGAAAGGCTCAGCTCTGAGATAAGGTAAGGACTCTAGCTTTGAAGGTGAGGTCTTCAGTTTTGACATCCTTGGGTAAACGGTGCTGCTTTTTGGATGAACACACAAATGGACAGGGATTGCTGCAGGCAGCTAAGCACAGCTATCAATGATGTGTGTCTGTGAGACATAGGTGTTCTCTTAGATGTGGAGAGACAGAGCACCGGGTGTTCGGGCTGACATCGTATTAATTAATCATCAACACTTTATAGCAGCTTGGCAGATAGTAGGAAGCAACACGCTGTATTGGAAACAGCATGGACTTTGGAGTTGAACCTGGTTTTAAATTACAGTTGAGCTATTTCTACATGTGCAACCTGTGTAAGTAATCTAACCTCTGTGTGCCTCAGTTTCCTCCTCTGTAACATTGCCTTTACTCCCTCTGATGATTACATGCTAAGCCACGTACAAAGTCTTTCTTGCTCCCGTGAATCTGGGCCCTGCTAGATCAGAGGTTTTAGCACCCAGTGTGCCTTCTGCAAGGAGATACAGTGGTACTTCCATTGCATTTGGATGTTGAAAGCACCACCTGGCTATTCGTGGCTACAGGAGTCACTACTAGGTACATGGGCAAAAACAAATGACAACAACAAAACCCAGTATCAGCTGGAGTGACTGGTGAAACTATCAAGGGAGAGTTAGAGTCACTGCTGCCCAAGGTAGATTCAGAGTAATGCAGGTGGAAGATATCAGGGCTCCCCCTGGGGTCTGTCTGTGGACTACTGTGGCCCGTAATAAAGGTTAACAGACAGCTCTAGAAACACTCCTTAGCAGAGCTGTCTAAGGCTCAGCCCCACTGGGAATGACAGTTCAGGTTTCTGTTCCAGGTAAAGAGCTCTGGACAGCTGTGGAGCTGCTGAAGGAAGATGGGAGCGCAAAGGGTAGTGAGTAAGTGAGTTACCATCTTACTGACTTTCACCTCCAGAGCCACCCCTTATTGTCTGGGTAATGGAGCTCAACTCTGCAAACGTTTCTCCTTTGCCATCCAGCACAGTGTTAAACTTTGTCAGTAGAGGGCGCTGGAGGGACGTTGCCTGGAAGGAGGCAGGGCCTGTCTTCCTGTTTCAGTGTGCACCTATTTCTGCTTGTTCTGTGCTGGCCAGTGACATATGTAGGACACGAGGTGGCGCTTACCCTTTAGCAAGTTTTAGTGCCAGTCCCCAGCCTGTGTGCTCTACCTGTGGCACCCAGTGGGAGGCTTCCTGACCACCAACCAGACTTAGCTGGTAGGACCAGCTCTGGACCACCATCCAGTGGGCTGCGGCCTCATCCTCTCCAAGGAGGCCTGAATCCCAGCCTTGGGAAGGGGCGGCTCTTCCAAGTTTGTTCCTTCCTTGTCTACCCTTCCTCAGCCACAGAGTATTCTTTATCTGTTAGTACGTATTCCCTAGAAATAGTTTTTCTTATTAAACTTGCCCTTTTCAAATTACTAGGTAGTTTCTGTCTCCCACCTAGACCCTGACTGTATTGGGAGTAGTCCCAGAAGGATTGCACCCACCCTAGAGCCCATGTGTGTGCATACACAAATGGCTCTTTTGGGGAGATTTGTTTGGGGTTAAATGCAGTGCTCAGGTGCTTGCCAATGCCAATGCTGACAATCTTGGCATGAAGTGGTGTCACAGTTAATCAAGCTATCACTTGTGGTTAATTGTGATGAAATGTCAATAGAAGCAATTTCCCAAGCAACTGCTTGACTTGGCTGTTATCGCAGTAGTGATGACTGCATCACTGGGAGGTGGGGTGGGTTTTCCTGAGTTTACTAGAGTATTTAGAGAGAGACAATGACAAGCTCAGGTCCTAAAGGAGGTTGAGTTAAAACTCATCTCAAATCATGGTTTGAGAACAAAAGCTTTTATTTCAGCCCTGAAAGAATTGCTTCTTGTAGCCATAGAGCTGATCCTGCTGAAAGTAAGATATCAAATTTAATTGTGTGTGTTGTTGAATTATGATAGGTAAACTCACAGTGTAGCTAAGTTTCTCATGTTAAAGTTTAGGGTATTGACTGGGAAAGTATGGAATTGTGAAACTTGGAATATCTGGTTGGATTCTGATAAAACTGACCACCCTTCAGACCCCAAGTCATTTGAGCTTGATTTGTACTGCAGTAGAATTCCCTTGCCCTCTGACATCTGAAGAGACTAGCCTTCCTTTGCTTGAAAACCATGTGATAATTTCATTTGGAGCAGATGCCTGGAACGGGGATGCTCATTCTCAAGACCCACCACAGCCATCCCTTGTTACCATTAACCCTATAACTAGGGTCAATTCTCAGCATGCTCCAGGGATAGGTATGCTTGTATATTACGATCTGAGAAGAAATAACTTAGGCACCAATTGAACTGCAAGATTTTGCTAATATGTCAGGGAAAACCTGGAGCATGTATGGGAGTTAGGGTGTTAGACCTACTCTGGTTATGAATTTTCTTTTATATTTTTACAAGGCTTTTTGCTTTATGTACTTTGATATCTAGGGGTAATACACAACACTGTGTGCCTATTATGATTTTTTTGGATTGTAATTTTAAAAAAATATTCCTCTTTGTTTTCTGTAATGATAGCAGACAAAATAGAGTTCAACTATTAAATATTATTATTCTCATCTTCTAGTTAACATTTTTTCTGGTATGTTTTTTATCCATTTATTTTCAACTTTCATGTAATACATTATTTAGGGGTATCTGTTGTAATAGCCCATAACTTTGCTTCCCCTCATGTAAGCCTCTGTTTTGGTCACTGACGTGTTAGATTGACATGCCGTATTTTCCCATGTTTCTTGTTTTCTTGTTTTGTTCTTTTCCTGTCTTTGTTAAATTTTTTGTTTGTTTTTATTCTTGTTCCTATTTTTTACTCGACTTGTTCAGAAACAATACACTACATTTGTCTAATAGTTAACCTTAAATTTCTGATGTGTGTCTAAACATTTTTGTATCCTCTAATCAGAATAGCATCCTGTTGCATAAAATAAGAATGTTTTCATGTTTTCAGTTCCTTCTTCCTGTGTTTCATCCACCTCTCATGTTAACATATTATCAGATATTAGTTTTGGGGTTATTTTTTCTGTAATAAAGAATTTTTTAAAGGATGTTTTACTGCCTTCTTGATTGCCATTTTTTTTGTGTATTCCTTGTCTTCTTTTTGGATACTTTTTTTCCAAGCAAGAGGGCTTCCTATAACAATATTTCAGAAGGTATCCATGGGTGCTAAACTTTGAGTCCTTGCATGTCTGGATTATCCTCCCTTCATTTGAATGCTACTTTGGCTGTTTGGTCTGTCATTAACTGAAATTTATGTGAAAATCTCTCACTATGAATGTAGTTTTTTATATTCTTCTTGTAGTTGTGTCAATTTTGCTTTATATATTGAAGCCATTTTATTAGATATATGTAACTTCAGAATTTTAAAAATATCTTTGTGAATTGAACTCTTTGAAAAATCATTGAGATAACCTTTTTCTGGTAATGCTTTTTGTTTAAAATCTCTCTCATTTGACATTTATACAGCCACCCCAGTTTTTTTTTTTCAATCTTTATTTTCAATCTCTTAGTATCCTTAGGTTTAAATGTGGCTCTTATAAACTGTATATAGTGGGATTTTTAACTAACAGTCTTTGTCCTTTAAATGGATGTCATTTAGTTAAATTTTTTTTAATAAAAAGTTACTTTATTTCAAAAAATTTCAAATCTACAGAAAATTTGCAAGAGTAATAAACACCAATTAGATTCACCAGTTATTAACATTTTGCCACATTCTCTATGTAAATGTGCATACAAATGTATATGTATTTGTACATAAAATTCATAAATATATGTGTTTACATACATATTTTTATGAACTGTATGAGGAGGCTCTTTATCTTTTAAAAATATGAATGTTTACTTACCACAATACAATTATCTACTCTGAAATTTTAACATTGGCACAATATTATCATCTAATTTGCAGCCCATATCCAGATTTCCCTAATTGTCCCAATAAAGTCTTTTATGTTTCCTCCCGATCCAGGATCCAACCAAAGATCATGAACTGCACTTAATTTTCATGTGCCCGTAGTCTCCTGTAATGTAGAACAGGTCCCTAGCCTTTTCTTTTTCTTTTCTGGTTTTGTTGTTGTTGTTTTTCATGGCATGTACTCTTTTCATTCTGTCTTTTCTTTCTTTCCCCTTCTCCCTCCTCCTTCTTTTTAAAAAGTCCAGCTCAGTTATTTTTCAGAATATCCCACTATTTTGATTTGTCTGGCTCTTCCTTCATGATTAGGTCTAGGTAAACACTTTNATTTTGCTTTATATATTGAAGCCATTTTATTAGATATATGTAACTTCAGAATTTTAAAAATATCTTTGTGAATTGAACTCTTTGAAAAATCATTGAGATAACCTTTTTCTGGTAATGCTTTTTGTTTAAAATCTCTCTCATTTGACATTTATACAGCCACCCCGGTTTTCTTTTTTCAATCTTTATTTTCAATCTCTTAGTATCCTTAGGTTTAAATGTGGCTCTTATAAACTGTATATAGTGGGATTTTTAACTAACAGTCTTTGTCCTTTAAATGGATGTCATTTAGTTAAATTTTTTTTAATAAAAAGTTACTTTATTTCAAAAAATTTCAAATCTACAGAAAATTTGCAAGAGTAATAAACACCAATTAGATTCACCAGTTATTAACATTTTGCCACATTCTCTATGTAAATGTGCATACAAATGTATATGTATTTGTACATAAAATTCATAAATATATGTGTTTACATACATATTTTTATGAACTGTATGAGGAGGCTCTTTATCTTTTAAAAATATGAATGTTTACTTACCACAATATAATTATCTACTCTGAAATTTTAACATTGGCACAATATTATCATCTAATCTGCAGCCCATATCCAGATTTCCCTAATTGTTCCAATAAAGTCTTTTTTTTTTTTTTCCTTTTTGTCTTTTTTACTGACCAGCAACGGGATCGCAACCCTTGGTGTTGCTCCCGCACCTCGCTCAGCCAGTGAGCGGCCGGTCTGTATGTGGGATCCGAACCCTCAGCGGGAGCGCCGCCGTGCTCTCAAGCGGCGCACTGTAGCAGTGCGCCACCGGGCCAGCCCCAATAAAGTCTTTTATGTTTCCTCCCGATCCAGGATCCAACCAAAGATCATGAACTGCACTTAATTTTCATGTGCCCTTAGTCTCCTGTAATGTAGAACAGGTCCCTAGCCTTTTCTTTTTCTTTTCTGGTTTTGTTGTTGTTGTTTTTCATGGCATTTACTCTTTTCATTCTGTCTTTTCTTTCTTTCCCCTTCTCCCTCCTCCTTCTTTTTAAAAAGTCCAGCTCAGTTATTTTTCAGGATATCCCACTATTTTGATTTGTCTGGCTCTTCCTTCATGATTAGGTCTAGGTAAACACTTTTGGCAGGAGAACTGCGTACAGGCAGTGTTGAGTTCTTGTTAGTGTGCTGTATCGGGTGTGTGATACAGCGGTCGCCACTGTCAGTGATACTAAATTTGATCACTTGGTTAAGGTGGGTGTCTATTAGATTTCCCCACGTTCTGCTTCCTTCCCAGCAATTTCTTACCCAATATTTCATCATTCCTTTCATCAGTGATTATTACCGGATGTAAAATAATCTGTTTCTATCATTCCTTCCACACTTATTAGTTGGAATTCTACTCTAAGCTAGGGCTTCCCCTTTCCTCTCCTTTGGCCTCATTCCTTTTAAAAGAAAGTTTTAGTATCAGTGTGGATTTATGAATTATTTTGTTGACTCGGTGTTATAATCTATTCCTGTCATTATTAATTTTGAGGTTTAAAATATCCTAAATTTGGCCAAGAGCTCTTTCAAGCTCTTGTGTCAAGGGATTCTGTGTCCTTTTGACAGTACCCACCAGTTTTTGAGCATTTCTTTATCTCTGGTCCAACAAGATCCTACTTTTTACTTTCCCCGTCTCAGCCTTGTAATCGGTCCATTTCCCCTTTGTAGTGGGGCATGGTATTTAGAAGCTAAGACCTGGACACTAGGTGTGCTTCT
>NW_007737513.1:5381-31266 GCF_000696425.1 Galeopterus variegatus | reverse complement strand
TGTGTATGGTCAGGGTGCTGTGTTCAGAAGTTATTTAGATTAGTTTTTTTTCCTTCTGTGTGACTATGTATCAGTGTGGTATTATGTATCAGCCTGGTTGTTTTGTTTCCATTTGCATTTGATTTTAGAGTTTTTCCCATTCTTGTTTTTAATTTACTTTTTGGATACATAAAACATTAACATCGTTCAAAATTCAAAACTATATAAAAAGGAATACTCAGAAGTTTCATTCCATTTTCTATCCCTTCTACCCCGTAGATACCAACCCCTTTCACCCCCACAGGTAGCTAACTTTAATTCATTTATCCTTTTTGTTTTGTTTTGCAAAAATAAACGTGCATATTTCTATTTCTCCTTTCTACACAGAAGATGACATAAAATTTTTGGCACCTTTCTTTTTCACCTAAAAATCTGAAACCATCCTGTGTCAGTTCATCCTCACCCTTTTGTACACATTTCAATTAGATTAAGTGTGATCACTGTTTGATTTGGGTTTAAATCTAACATCTTATTTTGTGCTTTGTATTTATCCTGTTTTGTTGTATTCTTTCTGCTTTCTTGTATTTTCAATTTTTTATAATTCCATTTTTCCTCTACTAGTTTAGACATTCTACATTCTTTTTCTATTCCTTTTAGATGTTATACGAGAAATTACAGTATGTATAAAAGTTTAAAGTTAATTAGTAATTTTACCATCCTTCTGGATAATGCAATGACCTTGGAATATTTTAACTCTACATATCCCTCTCCCAACAAGCTGTTTTTCTTTGTATATTTCAAACCCACGAGACCTATTTTATGCACTCGATGTTTATTAAGATGAACTCATAAATCTTTCTCACATCTCTTATCTTCCATTTTGGATCATTTTTACTTCTCTCTGAGGGGCATCTGTTAAATTTTTCTTAATTTGGGTGCTAAACTTTNTTCCCCTTTGTAGTGGGGCATGGTATTTAGAAGCTAAGACCTGGACACTAGGTGTGCTTCTCGGTACAGAGATTTAATTGCTTCTAGGAAAGAGCTAAGAAATATAATGGATCTTGAGTTAATATTGATGATGCCCTTAATTCCATTCTTCAGAGTTTTTCTCTCCTGCCACATTTGGTATTTGTACCTCTCATCTCCCACAATAAGAACCTGGGTTCCCAACAGTGTGGTTTGCTCAGTTCTATAACAGATTCAAAATATTCTATAATTGCTTCACCAATGACAAACTTACTAAGTCAAGTTTAAGATTTTTTTTTTTTCGTGGTTTTCTTTTTGTTCTTAGAGGAAATGGTATTCCACAGAGTGTGTATGGTCAGGGTGCTGTGTTCAGAAGTTATTTAGATTAGTTTTTTTTCCTTCTGTGTGACTATGTATCAGTGTGGTATTATGTATCAGCCTGGTTGTTTTGTTTCCATTTGCATTTGATTTTAGAGTTTTTCCCATTCTTGTTTTTAATTTACTTTTTGGATACATAAAACATTAACATCGTTCAAAATTCAAAACTATATAAAAAGGAATACTCAGAAGTTTCATTCCATTTTCTATCCCTTCTACCCCGTAGATACCAACCCCTTTCACCCCCACAGGTAGCTAACTTTAATTCATTTATCCTTTTTGTTTTGTTTTGCAAAAATAAACATGTGCATATTTCTATTTCTCCTTTCTACACAGAAGATGACATAAAATTTTTGGCACCTTTCTTTTTCACCTAAAAATCTGAAACCATCCTGTGTCAGTTCATCCTCACCCTTTTGTACACATTTCAATTAGATTAAGTGTGATCACTGTTTGATTTGGGTTTAAATCTAACATCTTATTTTGTGCTTTGTATTTATCCTGTTTTGTTGTATTCTTTCTGCTTTCTTGTATTTTCAATTTTTTATAATTCCATTTTTCCTCTACTAGTTTAGACATTCTACATTCTTTTTCTATTCCTTTTAGATGTTATACGAGAAATTACAGTATGTATAAAAGTTTAAAGTTAATTAGTAATTTTACCATCCTTCTGGATAATGCAATGACCTTGGAATATTTTAACTCTACATATCCCTCTCCCACCAAGCTGTTTTTCTTTGTATATTTCAAACCCACGAGACCTATTTTATGCACTCGATGTTTATTAAGATGAACTCATAAATCTTTCTCACATCTCTTATCTTCCATTTTGGATCATTTTTACTTCTCTCTGAGGGGCATCTGTTAAATT
This sequence comes from Galeopterus variegatus, assembly GCF_000696425.1. NCBI lineage: Eukaryota > Metazoa > Chordata > Mammalia > Dermoptera > Cynocephalidae > Galeopterus > Galeopterus variegatus. The sequence goes on along the minus strand of NW_007737513.1, from coordinate 29,072 downwards.
TTTCTTAATTTGGGTGCTAAACTTTGTTTTTGTCTGAATGTCTTCATTTCATGTTGATTCTAGGAATGTTTTCACTGATAATAGAATTATAGGTTGACAGTTATTTTCAATGTACTGAAAGAAAAGATCATTCCACTGTGTTTTTTGTCTTGTTGCTGTCAGTCTGACACTCTTTTGAAGAAAACCTGTTGATTTTTCTCTGATCTCATTCAGACATGTTCTTGCCTTTGGTTTTCAGCAGTTTCACCATGCCGTATCTAGGTATGGAATTATTTTTGTTTATTCTGATTGGAATTCATTGAGCTCCTTGAACCTGGAGTGGTTATGGAAAATTCTCAGCTGTTACCTCTTCAAGTGTGGCCTCTGTCCCATTCTCTTCTTCATAGACCACAACTGAAGACCTTTGACCTTACCTCTGTACCTTCTGCCTCTTGCTGGCTCTTCTGCATTTTCTGTTTGTCTCCTTGGGCTACACTGGTTTTTATCCTAATTCATGAATGTGTCTGATATGCTATTAACTGAAGTTAAGAACTCAGTGAATAAGTTATTACATATTTTAATTCTAGAAGTTCTATTTGGTTCTCTTTCCCATTTCCCATTTGTAATGGTTTTCTGTTCCCTGCAGACATTTTCACGCATATCTTTTATATTTCTTCAAGCATAATAATCGGAATTTTCTTAGTCAGTCCGAATCTGGTGTGTGTGTGTGTGTGTGTGTGTGTGTGCGCGCGCGCGCATGCGTGCACGTGAGTGCACCTGATAATGCTTTTCTCCCTCATGCTGACTTATTTTTAATGAGCATCGTCACCATTGATTACTGACTATTGGCTTGAAAATATATCTAGGAACTAGTGGATAGCCAGAACAAATTCATAGTCCTCCAGAGAGTATTTCAGTTTGCTTCTGCTAGGTACCTGAGGATGATTCAGTCCAAGACCACAGTAATCCTAGTTCAAGGCTTGAGTTCTGGGACCATCTAGGATGCAAGATCTCACGGGAGGCCTGGATTCTTCTGGTTTATGCTTACCTCAGGCCCCCCAGCTAACTGAGGGAAAAGTCTCCTGGTAGACTCCCACCTTGTGTGAGTCTGGGCTTTGATATATGCCTCTTTTACAGGTGAAAGTTATTTACATGTGTGATGGTTAATTCTAGATGTCAACTTGATTAGATAAAGGAATACCTACAAATCTGCTAAAGCAATCTTTTTGTGTATGACCAGGAGGGTGTTTCCAGAAGAGATTAGCATGTGGGCCTGAGTGGACTAAGTGTGAAAGATCCTCTCTCAATGTGGGTGGGAACCATCCAATCTGCTGGGGCCTGGAGAGAACAAAAACAGAGGAAAAAGTAGGTTTCTCACTCTATTTCCACTGGAGCTGGGATACACTCTGCTCTCCTGTCCATGGACATCAGAACTCAAAACTCTTCAGCTTTTGGGTTCCAGGACTTACACCAACAGCATCACTGGCTTCCCTGGTTCTGAGGCCTTTGGACTTGGACTGAACCATGCTATCTTCATCCAGTTTGCAGGAGGCCTATCATGGGACTCCTCAGCCTTCACAATCGTGTGAGCCAATTCCTCAAATGAATCCCCTTTCATATATTTATATAAATATCCTATTGGGAGAACCCTGACTAATACAACATGCAAGTTCAAGCCTACTGGGAACAATGAGTCACCTCCAGACCAAAGTGGCTTCTATGCTCATTTACCTCTGGAGTTCCTTTTGTTTTGATAACTTCTAACTATGTTATTAGCTCCTCTTACTTTTAAGAAGGGCATGTCTTTCTTTTGTTCTTTAACACATTAACCAGAGATTTGAGGTTTTGTTTTGTTAGTTGTGTTTTCAAGAGGGCTTTTCCATATCCTGGTCATTATTACAGAAAATCTGAAGTCTTATGCTTCCTCTGACTATTTCTTTCTGCCTGCTTTCTAATTTTTGATTTTTTAATTCAATTTTTGGTCTGGGCTACATTCTTTGGTCTGCTAGTATCAATTTCTTACTTTCTAGTGCTATGTATAGAACATACCTAAAACGAGAGAAGAAAGCTGTTCTGTACCAGGTACCATATACTAAGTGCTTTATAATTAGTTCTTACAACAACCTCAGGAAATAGTAGAGCTGGTGGTAGCTATTGTTTTTCCCATTTTATGTAAGAGGAAAATGAGGTTAAGTAACTTCACAAGGTCATAAAACTAGCAGGTGGCCAGGCCATAGAATCAAGATGATGTCTGATGCTAGGGCCTGGTCTCTTAACCACTGTATCCCAGCAGTTCCATTTATAGAGATTTAGCAAGTTGCTGTTATTAAAACAATTAAAGATGCAGTCACTTAGTTAGAACTTCATTTTGATTCTGTGCAATATGCACAGAGTAATAATTTTAACTCAATGTCTACAGATGCTATAATACTCATGGTTTTGACTAGACATGATTCCAACTAGTCCTTTGCTTGTGCCTGTGCATGAAAACAGATCAGCACTTCTCACCTTGACACCATCAACACAGACACTGGCAAATTCTCAGCCAGGGCAACACCACTTCTGTGTGTATGTATGTGTGATTGCTAGATATTTAGTGCAGAAGGAGGCAGTAACTTTATTTACTAGCCATCATGTTGCAATCTTGGGTTAACTAATATATTTTTTTCTTTTTTAAAATAAAAAGCTATTAAGCGGTGCAGAAGGAGGCAGTAACTTTATTTACTAGCCATCATGTTGCAATCTTGGGTTAACTAATCTTTTTTTTTTTCTTTTTTAAAATAAAAAGCTATTAAGCGTGTAAATTTTTTTCTATATAGCTTTGGCCATTCCTGTAGGTTTTTATATGAAGTCATACATAGTAGTGATTAAGAATGTGAGGCTTAGAACCAGGTGGCCTTTGTTCAAATTCTGACATTCACGCCTACTGGATATATTACTGGATATATGACATTGGGCAAATTATTTGACCTCTATGTGCCTTAGTTTCCTCGTACCCAAAATAAAGATAATAGCCTCTACCTCATAGTGTTGTTATGAGGATTAAATGTAAAGTAGTTAAAACAGTGTTTGACACACAGGTAACAATTGAATGTTTATTTATGAATAGCTTTAACTTTCAGGTTCTTTTTTTTCCCCTGAACCAAGAGCTTTTGTTAAAATTTCCAAGTGGTTAGCATATGTGTATTTGTTTCGACAGGTAACAATTGAATGTTTATTTATGAATAGCTTTAACTTTCAGGTTCTTTTTTTTCCCTGAACCAAGAGCTTTTGTTAAAATTTCCAAGTGGTTAGCATATATGTATTTGTTTTGTTTTTATTTATTTCTCGTTTGATTGCATATTTTTAAGCAGAACATAATTAAATTTTCAAAACCATAAGTCTTAAAAGGATTTTAGTAATCTAATACTAAACAAATTTTGTTCCAGAAACATTTGAAAACATCTATTTTCTAAGTAACAGAAAGTTGTACAGTTATAGATCCCTATTAAATTATCCTTGTGAATGTTAATTTTCTAATACTATACACTTTTTAGTCTACTAGATGTGAAAATCAGAAATTCTCCACAATATCTCTAGATGCATGTTATTTGGCTTTAGGTCTTTTTAAAAAAAATATGCTTTGTAGTTAGTGGATTCTTCTGATCTCTGCTGAGGGGAATATTTTCTATTCAGTTATCCTTTTTTCTCTCTTTTCTTATATTACTGTTTTCTCAGAATCCTTGAAAGCCAAATTTTGGTTAAGATTAGGATGTTCTTTGTAGGAGACAGAGGAGCCCGTGATGGAGTGAGCAAGCTGTGCTCCCTGTCGCTGCTTGGCACCAGCAGAAACAGAGACTGTCACATGAGATGCTGGTGAGAAGGTGTTGGAAACTGATGCTTTTACACTTGCTTTTGCTTATTTTCAAACCATAATATTCCTTTGGCTTCAAATAACATAACTTTTCTCCTCCTTCTGGTAGCCTGAGAAGGTAGCCTAAAGAGCCAACCTGAAATCAGATTCTGCATGAAGAGGTAGGTAAGCACACTCTCCTCAACCTTATTGGTTGGGGGCTGCCTGCTCGGTCACAGGGCAGCTCTTCAGAGGTTGTGTAACCAAAGCTCATAAGAGATGACACTGCAGACATGTGCCTGCTTATTCTCAGGCTTCCATGAGGATTTTCTCCCTTTACACTCTACCTGTGAAAGTTGCTAGGCAGCAAGAAGATCAAAGCATTAGGGGATGTGACCGTCTTCTTGCAACTTTTTGTCTGTTCTTACCTACACAGAGCAAAGCAGCTTTCCTGTGGGGATTTATCTTCAAAGGCAAAGCATTCTCATCTTTGCTTCTCTGCCTACATTATTAGTGGTAATGGAATGGCCCAGTTTTCTAAGGCTGCCAACTCAAGGAGCACAACCTCCACATTTAACTGCCTATGCTGCACCTCCTGCCTTGAGTACCTTCCCCTGCAATCGGAGGACTTTGAAGGTTGCTCAGTGCAGTGTTTGGTACTGGACCTGTGGAAGGATTTGATTTGCTGCCAGACATTCTCTTGAGCCGCTCTGTGTCTTCACTACCACATGCGCACTGTTCTTGGTATAACATGACACCCTTGGTCTGTCATCAGCTGGAATTGTCTTTTGAACTGTTGATCCAGTAGTGATGTGGGTTTGTTCTTACTTACTCTGTTTCTAGCAATCACTAGAGTCTATCTAAAAAAACAACCAGCTAGTTTATGAGGAAAAACCTTAGCAGGGTTTGACTCTCCTGTCCTTTTACCTGTCAAGATCTTATCAAGACAAATTTAAGTACAACTCCCTTTTTTATCCTTTATCTTAATTTCTCATTGCACTAGGCTATGAATTTCAAGGAACTCATCACAAACTGTGTAGCTGTTAATGAGCATGTTTTATTTTACATTTATGGAAATAAATGTATATAAATGTTCCCCCAAAACAAACATTCAGTTTTTGGAGAAACAAACTGAATGCCTTTTATAAACTAGTCAATAGCAGTTACATATGTGAGTGATCAAATCTGAAGTGTTGTTTGGCAGTGTGCTGTCACCATCTGAACTAACCAGTCCCTAGACAAAGTGGTGTATTTCCATTAGCTGTAGGGATTCTGTGTGCATGTAGAAAACTTTTGTTTTCAGACATGATAGGGAGTACCTATCACAGGTGCCTGAGGGCTGGAAGTAGGTACTTCTAGCATTCACCTCTGCAACTCTCCCTTTTTTATTTTCCATGGCTTACCCTCTTTTGATGGACTATTTTTTTGTTAGGTTGTAAATACATACTGACAGTGTGTAATCACCTGCAGAGGCCCTAGGGTCATTCTATCGCTTTTACCGTGTGTCTCAGCCATTTTATATTTCTAGTTTAACTTCGTCAAAGGTCTTGGGTGCCAGCACACTATAGTCCCCAAATCATAACAGATGATCATATGATCAAGTTAATTAACAGAGTATTTCACTTACAACCATTTCTGCTGCTGTAGCATATGGTTTCTTCTCTTTAGGAAATGACTTGGAAATCTTAACCAGATTTCTCTGTTGGTCAGTCACTCAGTCAGGATTTTTTGAGCATGATCTATATGCCTTGAATCATAATATACACCATGGAATTAACATACAGAAGAAGTAGGTTTCCTTGAAGGAATGTCAAATCTAGTTGATTATGCAACATATACCCATATGAAATACTCAGTGAATGAGATGGTATTATATGAATCAACATTATCAACTACTCTAAAGAAACTCTGCTAGTGCTGTCTTTTATTTCCCTAGCTTTACTAAGGTGTAATTGACAAATAAAAATTATATGTTTTCAAGTGTACAACATGATGTTTTGGCATATGTATACATTGTAAAATGATTGAATTAAGCCAATTAATATATCCATCACCTCATATACTTATTTTTGTGTGGCAAGAACACATTTAAGACCTACTCTTTTAGTAATTTTTGTGTCTACAATAATTATTAACTATAATCACCATGCTGCTGTAGAGTAGATCTCTAGAACTTATCCTGTCTCACTGAAAATTTGTATCCCTTGACCAATGTTTCCCCATTTGTCCCCTACCCCCAGCCCCTGGCAATCACCATTCTACTCTCTGCTTCTACGAGTTCAACTTTTTTAGATTCTGCATGTAAATGAGATCATGTAGTATTTGTCTTTCTCTGCCTGGCTTATTTAATTTAGCATAATGTCCTTCAGGTTCATCCATGTTGTCACAACTGACAGAATTTTCTTCTTTTTTAAGGCTGAATAGCATTCCATCATGTATATATACCTCATTTTCTTTATCCACTCATCCATCAATGGATACTTGAGTTAATTCTATATCTTAGCTATTATGAATAATGTTCAATAAACATAGGAGTACAGATATTTCTTTGACATACTACTTTTATTCTCTTCAGATATACACCCAGTAGTGAGATTGCTGGATCACATGGTAGTTCTATTTTTATCTTTTTCAGGAACCTCCATGCTGTTTTTTATAATGCCTGCACTAATTCACATTCCTACCAACAGTGTTTAAGGGTTCCCTTTTCTTCACATCCTTGTCAACACTTATTATCTTTCATCTTTTTGATAATAGCAATTCTAACAGGTGAGATGATAGCTCATTGTGGTTTTGATTTGCATTTAAGGGTTCCCTTTTCTTCACATCCTTGTCAACACTTATTATCTTTCATCTTTTTGATAATAGCCATTCTAACAGGTGAGATGATAGCTCATTGTGGTTTTGATTTGCATTTACCGAATGGCTAGTGGTGTGGCACACTTTTCATATACATTTGTGTGTCTTCTTTTGAGAAATGTCTATTTAGGTCCCTTGCCCAATTTTTAATTGAATTATTTATTTTCTTGCTGTTGAGTTGTTTGAGTTCTTTATGACAATAAGATAAGGGGTTAATATCTAAAATGTATAAGAAATTTATCCATTTCCTCTAAATTATCCAATTTGTTGCTGTATAATTACTCATAGTACTCTCATAATCCTTTGTATTTCTATGATATCAGTAATAATGTCTCCTCTTTCATTTATAACTTTATTTATTTGAGGCTTATCTTTTTTTCTTAGTCTAGCTAAAGATTTGTCAATTTTGTTCAAACTTTTCAAAAAACCAATTTGTAGTTTCCTTGATCTTTTCTGTTGTTTTTCTAGTCTCTGTCTAAAATATGTATTCTCTCATCTTTTTATTTCCTTTCTTTTTCTGACTTCGTGCTTAGTTTTTTTTTTTCCTAGTTCCATCACGTGTAAATTTAGGTTGTTTGACACCTTCCTTCTTTCCTAATGTAGGTATTTACTGCTATACGCTTTCCTCTTTGAACTGTTTTTGCCAAATCCCATAAATTGTGGTATGTTGTGTTTCCATATTCATTTGTCTCAAGATATATTTTTGATTTCTTTTAATTTTTTTTTCTTTGACCCATTGGTTGTTCAGAAGTGTGTTAATTTCCACATATTCGTGAGTTTTCCAATTTTCTTCTTGTTACTGATTTCTACTAACATACCATGTGGGTGGAAAAGATATTGATATAATTTTAATCTTCTTAAATTTAAGACTCATTTTGTGGCCTAACATGATTTATCCTGGAGAATGTTCTGTGAGCTCTTGAAAAAAATATGTATTCTGTTGCTGTTGGAGGGAATTTTCTATATGCCTGTTAGGTCCATTTGGTCTATAGTGTTGTTCAAATCCATTGTTTCTTTATTGATTATCTGTCTTGATAATCCATTCTTTGTTGATAGTGGGGCATTGAAGATCCATACTATTATTGCATTGCTGTCTATTTCTTCCTTTATTTCTGTTAATAATTGTTTTATGTGGTGCTCTGATATTGGGTGCATATATATTTACAATTGTTGCATCTTAATCAAATGACTTCTTTATAATTATAAAATAAACTTTTTTGAGTCTTGAGACAGTTTTTGACTTAAATCTATTTTGTCTGCTATAAATATAGCCACTCCTGCTCTCTTTTAGTTACAACTCACATGGAAGATCTTTTTCCATCCCTTCACTTTTAGCTTATATGTGTCTTTAAAGCTAAAGTGATTCTCATATAGGCAGCACATAGTTGGATCTTTTTTTTTTAAAAATTCATTTGGCCACTCTGTCTTTTGACTGAAGAATTTAATTCATTTATGGTTAAAGAAATTATGGATAAGCAAGGAACTAATATTGTCATTTTACTTACTATTTTATGACATTTTGTAGTTCCTTTGTTCCATTAATCTTTTCTTTCTATCTTCCTTTGTGGTTTGATTTTTTTGTAGTGGTATACTTTGGTTCCTTTCTCTTTATATGTGCACTATAGGTTTTTTTCTTTGTGGTTACCATGAGGCTTACATAAAACATTTTATAGTAATAACAGCCTATTTTAAGCTGATAACAATGTATTTAGACTGCATACAAAAACCCTACATTTTAACTTCCCGTTCTTCCATATTTTGTTATTGATGTCACAGCTTACATCTTTTACATACTGTGTATTCATTACCAAATTATTGTAGCTGTAGTTATTTTTATACTTTTATCTTTTAACTTTAGAATTAGAAGTGATTTATACACATCATTATAGTATTATAATATTCTGAATTTGAGTGGTATACTTTGGTTCCTTTCTCTTTATATGTGCACTATAGGTTTTTTTCTTTGTGGTTATCATGAGGCTTACATAAAACATTTCATAGTAATAACAGCCTGTTTTAAGCTGATAACAATGTATTTAGACTGCATACAAAAACCCTACATTTTAACTTCCCCTTCTTCCATATTTTGTTATTGATGTCACAGCTTACATCTTTTACATACTGTGTATTCATTACCAAATTATTGTAGCTGTAGTTATTTTTATACTTTTATCTTTTAACTCTAGAATTAGAAGTGATTTATACACATCATTATAGTATTATAATATTCTGAATTTGAATATGTTAATTTTATTGTGAGTTGCACACTTTTATGTGTTTTTTAGTTGTTAGCATTCTTTCATTTTGACTTGAAGAACTCCCTATCGTGTTTCACGTAAGGCAGATCTGGTGGTGATAAACTCCCACAGATTATGTTTCTCTGAGAACGTCCTCTTCTCTCCTTTATTTCTGAAGAACATTCTTGCTGAGTATAGTAATCTTGGCTGGCAGGTTTTTTTTCTTTCAGCACTTTTACAAAAAAAATTTACCAATATACAATGTAGTTGATTTTCATGTCCCTTTACCAATTCCTCTTACCCTGCTCTCTCTTCCCACTCTGCCCCATCAACATCATGTCTGTTCACTTGGCTTAACAAGTTCAAGAAATTGTTGTAATTGTTGTGTCTTCTTCCCTGCCCCCTCGTTTGTTTGCATATTTATTTATTTATTTATTTTTAGCTCCCACAAATAAGTGAGAACATGTGGTATTTCTCTTTCTGTGCCTGACTTATTTCACTTAATATAATTTTTTCTAAGTCCATCCATGTTGCTGCAAATGGTAGTATTTCATTCTTTTTTACAGCAGAGCTGTATTCCATTGTGTAGATGTACCACAATTTATTTATCCACTCATCTGATGATGGACCAAGGGTTGGTTCCAACTCTTGGCTATTGTAAATAGTGCTGTAATAAACATTGGAATGCAGGTATCCCTTCAACATGATGATTTCCATTCCTCTGGATATATTCCCAGCAGTGGAATAGCTGAGTCATATGGTAGATCTATCTGTAATTGTTTGAAGAAACTCCATGCCATTTTCCATAAAGGCTGCACCATTTCACAGTCCCAACAACAGTGTATGAGGGTTCCTTTTTCTCCACAACCTTGTTAGCAGTTATCATTCTCAGTCATTTGGATATTAGCCATCCTAACTGAAGTGAGATGGTATGTCAGTGTGGTTTTGATTTGCATTTACCAAATGCTGAGTGATGTTGAACATTTTTTCATGTGTTTGTTGGCCATTTGTATATCTTCCTTTGAGAAATGCCTATTCAGCTTCTTTGCCTATTTTTAAATTACGTTACTTGTTTTTTTGCTGTAAAATTATTTGAGTTCCTTATATATTCTGGCATAAAAATAGACACATGGATCAATGGAATAGAATAGAAAATCCAGAAATCAGCCCATACACCTATAGCTATCTGATCTTTGACAAAGGCACCAAGTCTACACACTGGGGAATAGACTGCCTCTTCAGCAAATGGTGCTGGGAAAACTGGATATTCATATGCAGGAGAATGAAATTAGACCTGTACCTCTCACCATATACCAAAATCAACTCAAAATGGATGAAGAAATTAAATATACATCCTGAAACAATAAAACTCCTTAAAGAATACATAAGGGAAACACTCTAGGAAGTAGGATTGGGTACAAACTTCATGAATATGACCCCAAAAGCACAGGCAACCAAAGGAAAAATAAACAAATGGGATTATATCAAACTAGAATGCTTCTGTACAGCAAAAGAAACAATCAACAGAGTGAAAAGATAACCAACAGAGTGGGAGAAAATATTTGCCAAATATACATCTGACAAAGTATTAATATCCAGAATATACAAGGAACTCAAACAAGTTCACCACTTTGAATATATCCTTCTACTATCTTCTGGCCTGCAATGTTTATACTGAGAAATCTGCTGATTGTCTTATGGAGGTTTCCTTGCATGTGATCAGGTGCTTTTCTTTTGATTTCAAAGTTATCTTTTTTCTCTGACTTTTGAGACTTTTATTATAATGTGTTTGGTTGAAGATTTCTTAATATTTAATCTCTTTGGGGTTCTTTGAGCTTCATGGTTCTTGATGTTCATTTCCTTCTCCAGATCTGTGAAGTTTTATGTCATTATTTCTTTAATTCTCTCTGCCCTTTTCTATTTTTCTGCTCCTACATAATGAGTATATTTGGTTCATTTTATGGTATCCCATAATGTCCATAGACTTTCTTTGTTCTTTTCCATTCTTTTTTCTTTTTGTTCCTCTGACTGGATCAACTCAAATGATTTTTTTTTTCCTTTTTGTCTTTTTTCGTGACTGGCAACGGATCGCAACCCTCAGTGTCGTGCCCGTACCGGACCGGGACTGGCAACGGGATCGCAACCCTCGGTGTCGCGCCCGCACCTCGCTCAGCCAGTGAGCGGCCAGTCTGTATGTGGGATCCGAACCCTCGGCGGGAGCGCCGCCGCGCTCCCAAGTGGCGCACTGTAGCAGTGCGCCACTGGGCTGGCCCTGTATCAACTCAAATGATTTGTTTTTAAGCTTGTTGATTCTTTTTTTCTGCTTGATCAAGTCTGCTGTTGAAGTACTTTATAAATTTTTTCAGATCAGTCATTGTGTTCCTTAGCCAAATGATTTGTTTTTAAGCTTGTTGATTCTTTTTTTCTGCTTGATCAAGTCTGCTGTTGAAATACTTTATAAATTTTTTCAGATCAGTCATTGTGTTCCTTAGCTCCAGAATTTCTTTTTGGTTTTCTACCTCTTTGTTGAAATTCTAATTTTGTACATGTATTGTTTTTCTGATTTTCATTTAGTTGTTTATCTGTGTTCACTTGTAGCTAACTGAGCTTTTTAAAGACAATTATTTGAATCCTTTATCAAGAAGTTCATTGATCTCCATTTCTTTAGGGTCAGTTATTGGTACTTTATTTTGTTTCTTTGGTGTCTTTTTCCTGATTACTCATCACCCTTGTGGCCTTGTGTTGGTGTCCGCACATTTGGAGAAGGTGGCATTTATTCCAATCTTTACAGATTAGCTTTGGCTGGGAAAAACCTTTACCTGTTAGCCTGTTCAGAGGTCCTGGCAGGTTGTCTGATGGTGTTTGTGGGCAGGCTTGCTACTTGAGTCCTTGAGCAGGCCAGCCTGGTGATGGGATCCACTAGAGCCTGGGCCATGGGGATGGCCTGGCATCAGTGCTCTTTATACCATAAGTCTTCATGAAGAACAAACTGGAGCTGGGAGAGCATTAATCTCCTCTGTGTTGCTCAAACATTGTGTAGCTCTGGTGTAATTTTGTCTAGGAATCAGAAAACACTTTGTCACCTCAAGTCTTGAAACATTGGGAACAGCACTCTGGGAGCATCAGATCAACAGTATTTAGACACCATCCTCCTGTGGTGTGTAGAAAGTAGACATCAACAAGGAGGTTGAGGCAGAAGGATATAAGCACACTTGTCTCCAAGTGCATATGAGGCTCTTTTGGTGCAGTCCAAGAATGAAAGAGGAAGATGGGGTGGGAGAAGACATTTGCATCAGCAGGTGGAGGTGATGATCCAGAGAAATTGATGTATTAATGATGCCTCAATATTAATTGAGCCACAGGATAGTGAGGCCTGATGGTATTTGGGTTAAGTTCACTTAAAATACATCTCCCTTCTACTTTGTCTTTTCCATTATTGTTACTACCATAAAATATATGCCTTTGCCATTTCACATTTAGGCTCTTATCTCTATAACAGGCTCTCAATATACCTTCTTTCCCTTGTCTCAGTCAGCCCCAATCCATTTTGATCAGTTGCCAAATTAATCTCCTTAAAATAATACTTTTGTCATGTTGCTAGAAACTCTTGAAAATAAGGAAATGGACACACTCTTTGGAGATTCAGGATAAGGGTGGTAGGGTGATAGGATGATGACAAAGCGAGTGTGAAATCTTTTCTACCCTATCCTCCAATCCTCTTGTCACCATCACCTCACAAATATACAAAAAGAAGTGTGACTCTCATGACAATCCTGGCATGTCAGTTGAACATTGGATACAAACTTTGGAGATAGCAGAACTTGGAGTCTTTTTAGTTTATTTCCTACCCTCTTTAGCCTATGTCCAAAGGGTCTACAAAAAATTCATGAAAGAATTTGTATTATCTTTTAATTAAAAGTTTCCACAGACTGTTCGAAGTACCTTTATATCTTATAAAGACATTGAATATACTTACAATTCCTAGCAACTCAGGACTAATTAACATAATGTCCTCCATATAGTAGATCAATATGATGTTCTGCAGAAAGCCCAGATGTTCTAGGTTGCTTAGGAACTATGGTGTATCAGGGAGAAGATGAATTAAGAATTTGGGACAAGATCATAAATGTACACTGTTGTCCATCACATACAAATGGGACCTGCTTCTGATCTTCCCTTCTGATAGGTACAGAAAAGAATGCATTAGCCAGCTCAACAGCTGCATATCATATTCTAGAGCCTGTGTTAATCTTCTCTAGTGAAGATACTACATCTGGCACAATAACTGCAATTGGGACTACTGCTTGATTAAGTTTGTGCTAGTCCACTGCCATCTACTATGGTTCATCAGGCATTTGTAGTAGCCATACAGGTGAATTAAATGAGAATATAAATAGGGATATGGACTATCATCACTGCAGTATTTAAATGTGAAGGTAGCCCTAATTTCTCTCATTGCCTTGCCCCTAGGGAAGCAATATTGGTTTCTACTTTATTTTGACTAAAGATGGGGGCAGTTTCTGGGGCTTCCACTTGACCTTTCCTCCTACAGTTTTTTTTTACTGTACTGTTTGAGAAACATGTCCAATGTGAGAGTTTTGCAAATTACCAAATACATTTTATTTACACATTTAGAAACTGAAGATATGACCACTAGGTAGCTTCATGGATCCAGTGAACACACTATGAGACAGGTAGGATTGGGTTAGGAATCCATTTATTACTGGCCCTAAATGCCTCTGCTCTAACAGGGAATCAGAATGATACTTTGCTTTTCTGGGTATCAATGCCAACTGAGACCCTATTTACAACAGTCCTTTCAAGATCTAGGTAGTATACTTCCTGCAGTAATGGTCGTCTGAGTAAATGACCATGGGCCTCTTTCAAAAAGACTAGGGTAATCACTAACATATAAACTTATTGAGGTATTGAAGCTTTCTTACGTTTACTTATTTTTATTTTGATGTATATCTTTAATTTTTACATCATTTCAAACTGACAGAAAAGTTGCAAGAATAGTGAAAAAAATTTCTGAATACCTTTCACCTAGGTCCCCCAAATGTTAACATTTTACTACAACTGCTATATCCCTTTCTCAATGATAGACATGTATCTATCTCACACACACTCTTTTTTCTGAACTGTTTAGGACTAGGTTTAATTTTCTTAAATATAATAAGTGGATTATAGTAAATCCATTCTAATTTGCCAGTTTCTCTGAGTCTTTTAGTCCTTCCTCCACAGACTGCCATAGTAGTTCCAGTATCTCTTCTTCATTTAATGTGGGCCACTAAATTTTCTAGGCTTCCAAAGCCATTCCAGCAATGAGTTAGGAAAAGCCTCTGGAGCACTGTTAGGGTGGTGTGGTGAATTGAATTATGTTCCCCCAAAACTCACTGAAGCTTGAACTGTGTCCCCCAAGTTTAATGTATTAGAAACTTAGTCCCCACTGTGACTGTTAAGAGGGTGGAAAGTCCTATTTCGGTAATTGAAAGGTGGGGTCTTGAAGAGATGATTGGATTGTAGGACCATGCAGTAGTGAATGGATTAAAAAAGATGGTCATGTGTGTGGTTTAGAGGGCTTTAAAAGAAGAGGAGACTCTTTCTCTCTGCTTCCACCATCTTGCAATGAATTTATAAAGAAAACAAAATTTATTGCTTACAGTTTCTGAGGCTGGGAAGTCCAAAGTCCATCTGGTGATGGCGACAGTGACTAGTTTCAGGTATTTCGTTATAAGCAACAGAAATAGACTAATACAGGTGGTAAATTTTATGTCATGGCAGAGTGGCCCCATACTGATAATTCTCCCTTATCCAACTTTATGTTCTACTCCCATTGGTTTAGAACCCTCAAGATCCATGTCCAGGTAAATTCTCCCCTTTTCTGGTAGTACACCTTTGCCAGATCCTGTAGCTCATTCATTGTACAATCCTTCTCATCCCTTGGCAGTCTGAACTTCTCCTGTTGGGCCATTCTGAGTTATGACCCTAGTTCTTGGTCCGAGAGGGAATACGAGGGCAGATCGCGAGGAGGGCGAGCATTGTCCTACACAGTACCTGTTTCCATTGAAGATTCTGCATTGTCTTCAAGGAAGGGGTAGCTGTTGTCCTCTAACAAGGGGAAACTTTCACAGGTTCAAAGGATTCAGGGAAATTTGGGAGACTAATATCAAATGTGTCTGCCTAGATATCCCCATCCCAAGTCGCAGTTGTACTCCTTGCCTGTAAGGGAGGGACCTGAATTTGGTGTAGAAAACTTGCTAGGGCTGAGAATTCATCCTGCTGGAATTTTGATAGTATTAAAATTAATTCCTGACATTAGTCCTCAGTTTGATCAGCCCTCAGGCTATAAGAGATGAGGGTTTCTTTAAATACAGCAGGGAGGTGAGGATGTATCTGGCTTTTACGATTTGGTGAATGATTACAGTAAGCCTAGCATTTTTTCTCTTAAAGCATCAGCAACAGCCACCAATTCCTTGGTGTTTATAATTCTATTCACTTCCCATATCTGTGTCACACTTGAGTTATTGCACAAACCAGCATGTCTTGTCATCTATATCCATACCCATCCTAGTTAATCTCAGGATAGAAGTTTTTTGTTTTGTTAATATCTAATAGGTTTTATTATTTCTGTACAGTTTTAGAGTTAAAGAATGATTAAGCAGATAGTACATTGAGTTTCATATACCCATCTCACCCCTACCCCTCTCCAGGCACACAATTTCTCCTACTATTAACATTTTACATTAGTATGGTACATTTGTTACAGTTAATGAACTACTATTGAGTCACTACTATTGACTATACTCCATAGTTTCCATTAAGGTTTACTCATGTTATAGTGTTATATGTTTTGACAAATACTCAGGGGCATTTTTTTTTTTTAATTTACCATCTTAAGGATTTTTAAATGTACAGTTCAGTAGTATTAAATATATTTACTATGTTATAAAACAGAGCTCTAGAACTTATTCATCTTGCAAATCTGAAACTCTGTACCCAATAAAGAACAACTTCCTTTTGCTCCTACCCCAGCCCCAGGTAATCACCACCCTAGTTTCTGTTTCTACATTTTAGACTACTTTAAATACTTCATGTAAGTGCAATCATACAGTATTTGTCTTTTTGTGACTAGCTTATTTTATTTAGCATAATATCCTCAAGGTTCATTCATACTGTAATGTGTGACAGAATTTCCTTTTTTTTAAAGACTGAATTATATTCCATTGTATGTACCTTTCACATTTTGTCTTTTCCATTCATATGTTAATAGACATTTGGGTTGCTTCCATCTCTTGGTTATTGTGAATAATGTTTTATGAATTTAAGTATGCAAATATCTCTTTGAGACTCTCCTTTCAATTCTTTTGGATGTATAAGCTTAAGTGGGATTGCTGGATTATGTGAAAATTCAATTTTATTTTTTTGAGGAATCTCCATACTGTTTTCCATAGTGGTTGCACTATTTTACAGTTCTACCAACAGCACAAGGTTCCAAATTCTCTACATCTTCACCAACATTTGTTACTTTCTGTTTTATTTGATAGCCATTCTAGTGTTATAAGGCAGTATCTCATTGTGGTTTTGATTTGCATTTCTCTGAAGATAAGTGATGTTGAGTATTTACTTCATATGCTTGCTGAGCATTCATATATCATCTTTGGGGAAAGGTCTACTTACATCCTTTGCCTGCTTTTAAATAAGGTTATCTATTTTTTTGTTGTTGAGTTGTAGAATTCCTTATATATTCTGGATATTCACTTCTTATTTTATACATATGTATATATATATATATATATATACACACACACACATATTATATATATATATGACTTGACAATATTTTCTCCTATTCCATAGGTTGCCTTTTCACTCTCTTGATTGTGTCCTTTGTATAAAACTTTTAAAGTTTGATGTAGTCCCATTTGTCTTTTTTTTTTTTGCCCTGTGCTTTTGATGTCATGTCCAAGAAATAATTGTCAAGTCCAATGTCATGAAGTTTCCCCCCCATGTTTAGTTTTGGGTCTTACATTTCAGTTCTTAATCCATTTTGAGTTAATTTTTGTATATGGTGTAGGATAACAGTCCACCTTCATTCTTTTGCATATGAATATCCATTTTCCAGCACCATTTGTTGAAGGGATTAATGTTTCCCCATCCATTGAGTGCTCTTTTCACCCTTGTTGAAGATCATTTGATCATATATATGAGGGCTTATTTGTGGACTATCTATTCTATTTCATTGGTATTTGTCTATCTTTATGCTAGTAGTGCACTGTTTCAATTACTGTAGCTTTGTAATATGTTCTTAAATCAGGAAGTATGAGTCCTCCAAATTTGTTCTTTTTCAATATTGTTTTGACTGTCTGGTATATCTTGAGCTTCAATATGAATTTTAGGATGAATTTTTCTATTTTTGCAAAAAAAAAAAAAACCATGCTGTTGTGATTTTGATAGGGATTATGTTAAATTTGTAGTTCTCTTTGGGTAGTATGGCCACCTTGACAATATTAAGTCTTCCAATCCATGAGTCCAAATGTCCTTTCATTTATTTGTCTTTTAAATTTCTTTCAGTAATGTTTTGTGGTTTTCACTGTACAAGTCTTTCACTTCTTTGTTAGGTTTATTTCTAAATATTTTATTCTTTTTGATGCTATTGTAAAACTGTTTTCTTAATTTCCTTTTTTGATTGCTGATTGTTAGTGTAAAGAAACACAACTGATTTTTGCATTTTGATTTAGCATCCTACAACTTTGCTTAATTTGGTTATTCTAACAGTTTTTTGGTGAAATCTTTAGTGTTTTTTACATATAAGAACATGTCATCTGTAAATAAAGATAATATTACTTCTTTTCAATTAGGATGCCTTTTTCTTTCCCTTACCTAATTGCTCTAGCTAGGACCTCAAATCTTAAGTTGAATAGAAGTGGCAAGAATGGGCATCCTGTTCCTGATCTTAGAGGAAAAGCTTTTAGCCTTTCATTATTGAGTATGATGTTAGCTATGGTCTTTTCATAATAAGTCTTTATTGTGTTTAGGTAGGTTCCTTCTATTTTTAGTTTGGTGAGTGCTCTTTTTGTGTTTTTATTTTAAAATTTTTATTTTGAAAGGGTGTTCAATCTTGTCAAATGCTTTTTCTGTAGCAATTGACATGATCATATGTTTTTGTCCATCATTCTGTTAATGAAGTGTATTACATTGAATTTCCTATGTTGAACCATCCTTGCATTTCATGAATAAATCTAACTTGGTCATGGTATATGATTGTTTTAATATGCTTTAATTTAGTTTCTAGCATTTACTGGGTTACTATATTTGTCTATGTATTTAGCTTTATTGAAGAATTTTATATTTTTCTTTGGCTTCATGTTGCTGTCTAGTGTCTTTCCTTTCAACTTGAAGATCTTTCTTTACCATTTCTTGTAGAGCATGTGTAGTGGCAATGAACAGCTTCATATTTTTTTATCTGAGAAAGTCTTAAATTTTTCTCTATTTTTTAAGGACAGTTTTTTTAGATACAGTATTCTTGGTTGACAGTTTTTTTCTTTCAACACTTTGAATATATCATCCCAATCCCTCTGGCCTGCAAAGTTTCTGTTGAGAAATTCACTGATAATCTTGTGGAAGTTCCCTTGTACATGATGAGTCATTTTTCTCTTGCTCCCTCAAGATTCTTTGTCTTTCACTTTAGATAGTTTTATCATAGTGTGTCTTGCTGTCATTCTCTTTAGACTTATCCTAGTTGGAGTTCATTGAGATTTTGAATTTTTATGCCCATTTCTTTAATCAGACTTGGGAGGTTTTTTAGCCATTATTTCTTCAGATAAGCTTTCTGCTCACTGCTCATTTTGGTATTCCCAAAATGCATACATTCCCAATACATATGTCTGCTTGATAATGCCCCACAAATCCCTTGAGCTCTCTTTACTTTTCTTCATTCATTTTTCTTTTTGTTTCTCTGACTTGTTTTCAAATAACCTGCCTTTAAGTTCACTTATTCTTTGTTCTGCCTGATTAAGTCTGCTGTAAACTCCTGTAGTGAATTTTTCAGTTTAGTTATTCTATTTTTCAGCTCCATAATTTCTGTTTGGTTCTTAATATTTCATATTGCTCTGATATTCCCATTTTGTTCATCATTTTTGGTTTTGTTTACATATCTCTGTTCTCTTTTAGCTCATTAAGCATCTTTGTGAAAGGTATTTTAAATTCTCTGTCAGGCAATTCATCTATCTTCATTTCCTTAGAGTTGGTTTCTGGAGTTTTATTTTGTTCCTTTGATTGGATCATGTTTCCTTGTTTTTTTTTTGTTTGTTTGTTTGTTTGTTTTTTATATTTTGCAATCTTTTGCAGGAATGTGGCCATTTGAAAAAAACAACCTCCAGTCTAAGTCTTCCATGTTATTTATGTGCAGGGGAAGACCTTCACTAATCACCCCTTCTAAAGGTTCTAGAAGGAACTCTCAAATCTTTTCTTATCTTTCTCCCCTTGGTGTCTGCCTGTGAAACTGCAGCTCTAATATGCAGTTGTGCTTGCCTGTTTTCAATGGCTTTCAAACTCTTCTGCTGGTCCCTACATGTTTTAAGTCAGGCCAGACAGAAGTCAGTCCCTCTGGCAGCCTCCAGACAAGGCAGATGTTACACACGCAGTCCACTCTTTTACATCCTGATGGAGGATCCCTGGTATGGGAAGTTTCTTACCAGTTACACACACTGTATTTTGTAGGGGGAAGGGCATAGAAGGGTGTGCAAAAGGCCATGAATTTTCCTACCATTTTTTACTGGAATTCCTTCTTGCTTTTATATTGGTCTGGGTGCCAGCTGGTCTCTAGGGTTCTGACAGATATATTCTTCTCCATATATTGTTAATTTTTTATCTCTGTGGGGTAAGAAGTACCTTCTTGGCTAGTCTGCCATCTTGCTGACATTGTTTCCTTTGTGAAAGTTTTAATGATATTGCTGCAATATCATGCTAGGGACTATCAATACTTTGCCACCTGACTGGGGTCCAGTCAGTTGGTGGGTCATCCAGCTTCAGCACTTCATTCCTAGGTTTGTTTCCTGGGACCATTGCTGATACTAATTCTTGAGTCAGATTCCTTGGAAACAGAATTTGAGACAGGGATTCTGTTTGTGTGTTCAAGATGTGTAAAAGAGGAAAGAAAGTGGAAAAAAGATACACAAGGATATATTTTCAGGTCAAGTTTATTCTTGGCCTGACTTAGAGGGGAAAGCCTGGACCATAAATATCATAAATTGTTCTGCATTGAGATAAGGGGAAAGCCTTATATAAGTAAGTCATTGGCTGCAGATTGATTGGGGGTAGGAGACCTAACTCCTTCATGTGCACTAAAGGCAATTTTCCATAAAAGGGAGCAGCAGTGAGCCACAAATGACCAATACTTATGGTAGCTGGGGAATCTGGGTAGGACAGCTACAATATCTATTATACCTGGGGTACTTGTCAAAAATCTGTATATCCCTGCCCCACAGTAGTTAGTGAATCTATCTCCATGCTGAAAGGACAGAGGAGATATATGTTTAACCATATACCCCAAATCTCAGGCCCACTAATCTAGTCAGTGCTCATAAGAGCACGGGAAGTTTATGATGCAACTCTATAAATCATAAAACTGCAGTAGCAAATTCAAATGTTGTCAGAGTTCAGATGGTAAAATTTAATAAGTAAAATAAGTCCACTGTAAGAAAAGTTTCCCCACTAAGAATAAAACAAAAATATAAGCACCATGGTGAATGACAATCAACAACCTCAATGTTGGGGACAATAGAGAATGACAGGAACAGCCATTAGAAAGGTTCTCCCACCCCATTTTAAAGAAGTAGGACATGCATCTCCAGCCATTTGTTACTCAGTGGGAATGTGGGCCCAGTTTTTACTGAAGGACTGCTAGTTTTTGACCTCTGAATTGAACTCGATAGATAGAATTTTGGCTTTTCTTGCTGTACAAAGTCATATAGGTAATTATTGGCTGGGCTAGGACCCAGGTATCCTGACAGCCAAGATTTCATGTTCTTCCTAGCAGTTGTCAGTCCCCAGAGAAAGAGTAGAAGTAGTGTGGGAGCTTAAAAGCAAGGAGACAAGGAAAAATATAAGGGTGTTGGATGGTGAGGTTGGGTGTCTACAAGAGTCTAATTTCAGAGGTATCATGATTAAGTTTCTGGTTGATGCATGGCTCAGGCAGATAAGAATCCACAGGAACCACAGATTGGATGTTGGCTGAAAAGCACAGAGTTGGCAAACTCCTCAGACTGGAATCTGGCTCCACTTTCCCTTTCTAATGTTATTCCTCAACTCAGTACTCCGGTAGCCAGGCTGAACTCCTTAGGGTCTGGCCACATGCCATGCTCATTGCTGAGCCATTCCTTGTTTCATGCTGTTCTCTTCTCTCCAGAATTGTTTTCCCCTCATTTCCCTATCAGCCTTCTGAGATCAACTTTTTCTGTAAGGCTGAATAAGATGGACCTCTCTGTGCTTTTGTCACCCAGACATCATTGCAGGCTGGAATATATTTCTTCCACTGAATTGTGAGCTCTTTGGTTACATTTCCCTATCAGCCTTCTGAGATCAACTTTTTCTGTAAGGCTGAATAAGATGGACCTCTCCGTGCTTTTGTCACCCAGACATCATTGCAGGCTGGAATATATTTCTTCCACTGAATTGTGAGCTCTTTGGTTAAGTGTTTTACTTTAAATCAAACAAGTTTGAGTTGAACTATTTTCCTTTCATGTAGCCAGATACTAGCTTTCTCCATTTCTCTTAAAACTTAAAACAACAACAACAACAACAACTATATTTATGTTAAATAACAGAGATTCTCTAAAAGAAAAATGAGTTTAATTGGGAATGTAACATTGCAATGGGAATACGCATGCCATAGTAAACTATGTGTATATCTGGGGACATAAAAGAAGACAAAAGGTTTTAAAGGAAAAGTAACGAAGGGTTACACAATTGTTTTGTTATAATTATCCTTGGCTACAAGGATCAATAACAAGGGTGATGCCAGTCCAAGGCTGGACAGACAGTTGCTGGGCAGATGTCCTTGCAGAAGTATTTTCTGTGTAAGGGCTGTGATGACCTCTGTGCAAGGCTGTGGTCTTATAGAGTCCTTTGTGATAATTTTTATCACCCATGCCTGAGAACCCTCCCTTCATAGCCATCCCTGGCTCTATTTGTCAGTTTTTTGTTTTTGTTTTTTTAACACAAGCAACTCCATTTTGATTCTGACAATTTTCACATTTAATTGACTATGTAGGTATAGTTTTTAGTCATATAGTCCCCTGTCCCCCTTTCACATTCACACTTTTACAGGTAATTTAAAATTTCTTTTAGCTGTTTCTTTGGATATTTACTTCTGTATTTCAGATGGCTTGTACTGTTATTTCCTGTTTGATTTTAGATTGGAATATTATTGGCTTCATACTTAAAAAATGAAGATTTAAATCATGCTCCTCCCTCTCCAGCCATCAACCACCACACCCTGCTCTTCCTTTTCTCCATCCTCCTAACAAATTTATATGATAACTTTTGTTTTGATTTTTTTTTTTAAGCCTATGAAAATATTATTTGAGCTAAACCATGCTGTATTCTGGGAAAAGTGTTTGCATAACACTTTCTGTTTCCTTGAGTTAATGATTATTTTAATTTTCTATGAATTTCTAAACATTGCAATAAAAGAACAAGTCTATTCTCAATGTCTGAACATATTCCAATCATCTTTGGTTTTTCTTATTTCTTGGAGCCAGCTGTCCTGGAAGTTGCCCTCATCTCCAATCTGGACTCTTGCTCTTCAGCTCGGCTGCACAGTGGTCATCCTTGGGTCAACTTCACCGTTAACCTGGGGATTCTCTGTGCTTCTCCCCTGAGCTGGATCCCTTACATCTATCTTCCTGCTTTTTGGTTTGCTCCCTTGTTTTGATAATGTACATACTCTGTTAGCTTCCTAAGGAAAATTACAAGGGAGGTCAACTTTTTGAGACCTTACTTATCAAAAAAACCTTTTATTTTGCCCTCAGACTGAATTATTTGTCTGGGTTTAGAATTCTAGGCTGGAAGTCATCTGTCCTCAGAATTTAAAGGCATTGTTCCATTTTATTTTAACTTCCAGTGTTGTTGAAAAATAAGATGCCGTTTTAACTTCTAATTCTTGTTTTGACCTTTTCCCTCTATCTCTGGAAACTTTTTTTTTTTTTTTTCCCCTTTTTTGTCTTTTTTACTGACCAGTAATGGGATTGCAACCCTCGGTGTCGCGCCCGTACCGGGGACTGGCAACGGCATCGCAACCCTCAGTGTTGCACCCGCACCGCGCTCAGCCAGTGAGCGGGAACTGGTCTCCACATGGGATCCGAATCCTCGGCGGGAGCACCGCCGCGCTCCCAAGCGGCGCACCCTCCAGTGCGCCACCGGGCCGGGCCTATCTCTGGAAACTTTTAAAGAGGCGTTTTATCCAGAATTTTTCTAAAATTTTACATTGTGTCTCTTTTCACTTATTCCATTGCAACTTGGTGTGCACTTACAGTCTGAAAACTCATTTACTTATTGAACATTTTCTTATTCCTTTCTTAATTTCCTTCCCTCCTTTTCTGTAACTTCTTTTATTTGGATGATTGACCTTTGAAACTAATTTCAAGTTGTATTTTTCTCATTTACCACCTTATTTAATTTTGTTCTGTTTTCTGGGACAGTGTTTAAATCTACTTTTGAATTTTTAACATATCTCCTACCACTTTAATATCTCTTCTTTTTCTCTGAATGTTCATTATATAT
>NW_007737513.1:2562-5221 GCF_000696425.1 Galeopterus variegatus | reverse complement strand
TATATATATATATTAAACAGCATCTTGTTTATAACAGGAAGGATGTAAAATCTTTCCTGAGGTTGTCTGAATATATTAATTATATTACTTTAAACTTTTTTCTAGCCCCCGCACTGTCTCTTTTTCTTCCAAGTCAGCTCGTTTGATTGCCTCTCTGTCTTTCTTTCATGTTGGAAGCTGCCCATAAACATCTGGAGATTCTTGGGCTGTGCACTTCTATTTAAGAGTAAGGTCCTTTAGAGATGACTGGAAGCTCTGTTTGTGGGCTATGCTCATTAACTCTCTGTGTCCTTAGATCTTTTCTATTGAGTGATCTTTTTTTTGAGGGGGAGAGGATAGTTAACCTCTTGCCTTTAAAATATATATTTAGCTGCTAGTGACCTTGGAGACAAGGAAAAGGGGAACTTGAGGTCTCTGATTTGATATGAAGATTTTTGCATAATACCTGTGTTGTCAGAATGTGACTATTCTGTGTTGAATTGTATCCTCCCAAAGTGTAATGTGTTGGAAGCTTGGTCCCCACTGTGACAGTGTTAAGAGGGTGGAAAATCTACCATGGTAGTTGCAAGGCGGGGCCTTGGAGAGGTGATTAGATGGTGAGGACTGTACCTTGTGAATGGATTGATCCATTCTTGGAATAGTGGGAGTGGTTCTGGTGGCTTTAAAAAGAGAGCAAATGAGGAGGGTTGTCTCTTTCTGCCATATGACGCCCTGTGTTGCCAAAGTCATGACCAAAGAAGGCCCTCACCATAAGTGTTTTCTGGACTTTGGACTTAACAGCCTCTGAAACAGTAATCTAATAAATTACCCAGTTCCAGGTATTTTGTTACAAGCAATAGTAATAGACTAATACAGCTACTTCTGACCTAAGCTGTGCTTGGTGTGCCTGACTCCAGAGCACCAGGTTTCGGCATGGTTAGGGAGAGACAGTCACATTTGGTCAGCACTGAAATGGGGAAGAGACCGATGCTTATATAAACATTCCACCACATTCCATCTGGTGAAAACATTCCTGCCTTTGACTCTGTCTGCTGCACCCTATTTTCAGTGATACCTGACACTGGTATTCAATTCCCTGAATATATTTTTGAGGTCAGTGGTCTTGCAAAGTGGACTGGCTTCTTTCTGGATTTCTCTCACTTCCAGCTTACATTTCAACTTCCTCTGGTCTGCCAAGTCAGATATTATTTCTACCAAAATTTTGTTGCTGTTGTCTTCCTATGGTCTGAATGTTGGTGTCCTCCAAATTTTATATGTTGGAATCTAATAGCCAATGTGATAGTATTAAGAGGTGAGGCCTTTGGGAATTAATTCAGTCATGAGAGCTTTACCCTCATGAAGAATGGAATTGGTGCCTAAACAAAAGAGGCTCCAGGGAGCTGCCTTGCCCCTTCTGCCATGTGAGGATGCAATGAGAAGTTACCATATTATGAAGCAGAGAGCGAGCCCTCACCAGACACTGAATCTGCCAGTGCCTTGATCTTGGACTTCCCAGCCTCTGTAACTGTGAGAAATGAATTTCAGTTGTTTATGAATGACATAGTCTAAGGTACTTTGTTCTAGCAATATTAACAAATTGAGACATGTCTTTTCTCTTTTCATTATTTTATGCCTTTTAAAAAACTCTCTTTACTGTAATTTTAGGTGGTACTAGGAGGAAATGAATCGTGTTCAGTTTGCTATATTTAACCATCAGCTTCCTTTTTCTGAGACTGTTTTAGAGGTTTCAGCCCGATTAGTCTCTCCTTTTTCTAAACTCTGTGCACTTTTTGTCTGTGCTCATTAATCTTGCATTTATTCATATATTCTTACAGTTTTCTAACACTTTTGTGCGTGGAAGTCTGGCCTCCCTAACTAAAATGTAAATCTTCTCTTTTATGACTAAATATAAAATTGATTTGAATAAATTCTTTTGAATTTTCAGGAAGTAAGGATTTTGTCTCTCATGGGTATCCAAATTTTTAAAATATTTTAAGATTAAGATTTTATAAACTTCATACATTGGTGTAGCAGTTCATTATAGGTGATAGACTTAGTTCATGGCTACCTCATTCAATAAATATGTTTTCCTGAAAACTAGTCTATACTTCAAATGCTTTACACTTAGAATAACATTTTTAGTATTAAAAGAGGAATCTCTTTATAAAAAGCACATAACAATTCTTAATTTATATTAAAATCCAGATTTTGGTACATTTTTGTTAATCAATAAATTAATGCCAACCTTATACCTTGCTATGCCAGGGCTGGTGGTTGGAGAGAAGTGTATAAACCTTTCAGGGCAGAGAACACGTATCTACCTAATCGGGGAATTTGTATTAGATTTCTATTGCTGCATAACAAGCCACTCTGACATTGAATATTTTTAAACACCAATGTGTGTTATTTCTCACCATCTGGGAAGTTCAGACACTCCTCTTACCTGGCCTTACTCATGTAGCTGCATTCAGCTGATGGGTCAGCCAGGAACTGCATGCTAGGGGCAGCTAAGGCATCTTTTTTTAAAAAAAATTTTTATTTTTTAAATTTTTAAATTTTTAATTCATTTTATTTTTAAAATTTTTCTTCTCAATATACATTATAGTTAATTTTCATGCACCTTTACCTGTTCCTCTCCACCCCTCCCCTCCGTCATATCTGTTCACTTGACTTAAATAGT
>NW_007737513.1:0-1946 GCF_000696425.1 Galeopterus variegatus | reverse complement strand
ATCTGTTCACTTGACTTAAATAGTTCAAAGAATTTTTGTGGTTATTCTGTCTTCTTCCCCCATCCCCCTTTATTTGTTTCTGTGTTTATTTATTTATTTATAGCTCCCACAAATAAGTGAGAATATGTGGTATCTCTCTCTGTGCCTGACCTGTTTCACTTAATATAATTTTCTCTAAGTCCATCCATGTTGTTGCGAATGGTAGTATTCTGTTCTTTTTTATGGCAGAGTAATATTCCATTGTGTAGATGTACCACAGTTTCCTTATCTAGTCACCTGATGATGGACATGTGGGCTGGTTCCATATCTGGCTATTGCAAAAAGAGCTGCAATAAACATTGCAGTACAGGTATCCCTTCGGCATGATGATTTCCATTCCTCTGGGTATATTTCCAACAGTGGAATAGCTGGGTAATGTGGCAGATCTATCTGTAATGTTTGAGGAACCTCCATACCATTTTCCATGACTGCACCATTTTGCAGTCCCACCAACAGTGTATGAGAGTTCCTTTTTCTCTGCAAACTCTCCAGCACTTATCATTCTCAGTCTTTTGGATGTTAGCCATCCTAATTGGAGTGAGATGGTATCTCAGTGTGGTCTTGATTTGCATTTCCCGGATGCTGAGTGAGGTTGAGCATTTTCTCATGTGTCTGTTGGCCATTTGTACATCTTCCTTTGAGAAATGCTATTCAGCTCCTTTGCCCATTTTTTAATTGGGTTATTTGTTTTTTTTACTGTAAAGTTGTTTGAGTTCCTTGTATATTCTGTATATTAATCCTTTGTCAGATATATAGTTTGCAAATATTTTCACCCATTCTGTTGGTTATCTTTTTACTCTGTTGATTGTTTCTTTTGCTGTGCAGAAGCTTTTTAGCTTGATATAATCCCATTTGTTTATTTTTCCTTATTTGCCTGTACTTTTTGGGTCCTATTCATGAAGTCTGTATCCACTCCTACTTCCTGAAGTGTTTCCCCTATGTTTTCTTTAAGGAGTTTTATTGTTTCAGGATGTTTATTTAATTCTTTAATCCATTTTGAGTTGATTTTGGTATATGGTGAAAGGTGTGGGTCTCGTTTCATTCTACCACATATGAGTATTCAGTTTGCACAGCACCACTTGTTGAAAAGTCAGTCTCTTCCCCAGTATGTAGATTTACTGACTTTGTCAAAGATCAGATGGCTATAGGCACATGGATTGATTTCTGGGTTCTCTATTCTATTCCATTGATCTGTGTGTCTATTTTTATGCCAGTACCATGCTGTTTTGGTTATTATAGCTTTGTAATATAGTTTAAAGTCAGGTAGTGTTATGCCTCCAGCTTTATTTGTTTATTTATATTTTGCTCAGGATTGCTTTGGCTATGTGTGGTCTTTTGTTGTTCCATATAAATGTCTGGATAGCTTGTCCCATCTCAGAGAAAAATGTCATTGGAATTTTGATGGGGATTGCATTAAATCTGGAGATCGCTTTGGGTAATATGGACATTTTCACAATGTTAATTCTTCCAATCCAAGATCATGGGATATCNGGCTGGTGGTTGGAGAGAAGTGTATAAACCTTTCAGGGCAGAGAACACGTATCTACCTAATTGGGGAATTTGTATTAGATTTCTATTGCTGCATAACAAGCCACTCTGACATTGAATATTTTTAAACACCAATGTGTGTTATTTCTCACCATTCTGGGAAGTTCAGACACTCCTCTTACCTGGCCTTACTCATGTAGCTGCATTCAGCTGATGGGTCAGCCAGGAACTGCATGCTAGGGGCAGCTAAGGCATCTTTTTTAAAAAAAATTTTTTATTTTTTAAATTTTTAAATTTTTAATTCATTTTATTTTTAAAATTTTTCTTCTCAATATACATTATAGTTGATTTTCATGCTCCTTTACCTGTTCCTCTCCACCCCTCCCCTCCGTCATATCTGTTCACTTGACTTAAATAGT
>NW_007737512.1:51032-52297 GCF_000696425.1 Galeopterus variegatus | reverse complement strand
AAATGACAAATTGTACATAATTCTTTGCCAGTAATGGTGGAGGATTTAAAAAGGCTAGAATATGGCTCTTTCTCTTGAGCTTCAACTTTAATATAGAAGACAAGACATATACGGAGCAATTAGAACAAAAAACAAAGTAATGGATGACTTTATGGACTCTGTGAAGTCGTTGTACATTGTGGAAAGGAACAGGAAGAATAGAGGGGTCTGTGGCTTTGACTTGAAAAGAGAGAATTTCAGTAAAATTTCTAACCAATGTTTCCTATTAGGGACTTGACTTATCCATTCATTTTAATTATTTATTCATTTATTTTTTTCAATAGTTATAGAGTGCCTTCTATGTGCTAGGCAATATTCTTGATGCTGGTAAACAAAATACATATTTAATGGTGAGACTAAATGATAAGATAAATAAGTAATANTGTTGAAAATAGACTGGGGAGGAACAGGGAGACTATATTAACCATTTATGAGGATATTAGGATAATCCAGGTGAGAGATTGTAGTAGCAGTAGAATGAATAAAAAGTGATAGGATTCTGAATATATTTTGAAGGCAGAGACTTCAGAATTTGCTGACAGATTAGGCATGGGGTATAAAAGAAATAGAAAAACAAGGAGGACTCCAAGGTTGTTGGTGTATTTGGACATACTTTTGGAGAGCCAAAGTATGAAGACAGTGCAATTAGTAAACATATATATACTTCAGACTTTCAGATGCAGGAGAACATATACTAATTTTTTGTTTGGTACACAGTTTGGAGCCGAGGCATACATCATTTCAGCTTATTTACACATATCCAGTTGTGACCCACCCACAGTTGGTTGCAGTATGGGCATTTTGGTTTGTTTGGTTTTGTTTTTACGAGTACTCAGCTGTTTGGGACAGTTTAGAAGTTGAGGGAGGCTCTGCCACTCTATCTCTTCCTCACTTGCTTTAATTAAACTTATTATTATTATTTTAGATAATTGTAGATTTACATGTAGTTTTAATAAATAATACAGACAGATCCTGCGTACCCATTACTCAGTTTCTCCCAATGGCAACGTCTTGCAAAAGTATAGTACAATATTACAATGAAGATACTGACATTGATACAGTCAAGCTGCAAAACAAGTCCACAAGGACAGAGATCCCTAGTTTTAAGTGCCCTTTTCTCCTGACTCACTCCCTGTCCATAACCCTTAATAACCATAGCCTCTCTATTCTCTGCTGTTTATATCATACTTGGAACACTACAATCACTTTAAGAAAAAATTGGTGAC
>NW_007737512.1:47247-49617 GCF_000696425.1 Galeopterus variegatus | reverse complement strand
GTATTTATGTGTATTAAATTCTATACAGTTTTGTTACGTGTATAGGTTCTTGTATCCACCAGTACAGTCAAGATATTGATCATTTCCATCCCACAAGGATCCCGGTGTTGCATTTTTCTGACTTTACCCATCTGTCTCCTGCCACCCTCCCTCTCTAACCCCCACCCTCAAATCCCTAAACCCTGACAACCACTAATCTGTCCTCCATCTAAAAAGTCATTTCAAAATGTTGCATAAATGAAATTAACACTTTTGGAATTAGCTTTTTTGCAGTCAGCATAATTCCCTGAAATTCATCTAAATTCTTGCTTGTATCAATAGTTTCTTCTATTGCTAAATTGTATTCCGTGGCATGTATGTATCACATTTTTAAAAATCATTCATCTGTTGAAGAACATCTGGGCTGATTAAGCTGCTATAAATATTAGTGTACAGGTTTTTTTTTGTCATTGACATAAATTTCCATTTCTCTGGGAAATTTCTTCAGGAGTGCAACTGCTGGTTTGTTGCATGTTTAGTTTTTTAAGAAACTGCCAACTGTTTTCCAGAGCAGCTGTACCATTTTATGTTCCCTGTCTCTCTTTTTTAATATCATGGTTTATCTTCTGTTCATGGAATTCTAATTGGGCTAAATGAACTACAACATGGGAAGGATTTTAGAAACCTTGCCGAGACACAAAAAAAATAAAGTATGTTCTGTACTAATTTGGAGAAGAGAAAATCCTGTTTAACTAAACCTCTGCATATAATAAGGTCATAAAAGAGGCTACATAATAACACATAGAGTATACTTCATTTGGATTTTCAGAGAAGCTTTTGTTATAATTCTACATGACCCAGCACTACTTAAAACCAAAGCCATGGGGATTAAGGAAGAAATATATGGATCAAAGATCTAATTCTCTGTGAGTTGAATAGCCCACTTTATTTCTGGATTCTTGTGTACTTACACTGTTTAGAGCACATTCCATCCAGAGTTGCTAGAAACTCTCCTTGAGGTTGTTAGCTCTCCCACATGTGCTTTGATGTCCTAGAACCAGCAATGTGGACAGGATGGGATTGGCTACATGGGGAGGGGAGGGTGCTGAGAAAAAAAAAAAAAGAAAAAACCACACCTTCATTATATCCTATCAGAGGGACACTTTAGAATTAAAGATTAATTTTAGTCATTGTTTTCATCCTGGGAACAATAAAATCATATTAATTATAATATTTTGGTTATAGCCACCCTTTTTGAGTGTCTACTCTGTGCCAGAATTCCCCCTCTGCTAGAGAACACAATGGAGAATGATAAGGGTGACTACAGAAACCTGCACAAGGAATGGAGAAAAACTAACAGACGAGCATAGATGGCTTCCCATGTTCAAAAACATCTGAATTGGGTTTTGAAGGATGAATAGGAGTTTTCCTCTCCTATTAGATAAATTAGCAAGGACTTTCTATCCTAAATAGAAAGCACTTTTGTTCAATGACTAAATTCTGGATATTGCTGGAAATTTTATGTGGATTTTGAGGATGTGGACTCAGAATCAGAACCTGGGATTCCACATATTGGGATTGGGAGTTTCACTTCTACAGTTTGCCTTCTACAGGTCGGGATTGGTTGATACAAGCAACACCTGTTGTAAGCAATGGCTGCTCCACCTTTTTTCTAGTTCTTTGATGAATCTAGAAAACAGAATGAAGATCTTTGTGGAATATACAAATAAAGCTATTTTTAGAGATTATTTGAAATAATACAAATAAATTCAGACTTTTTCAACACAAGGTACTGTTTTTTTTTTGTTTGTTTGTTTGTTTGTTGCTGGGGGTGAAATATATATCTGAAAGGCACAAGTTTAAGGGGCTGAAGGACTCAGTTTTTCAAAAAGTTAAAAAAGCCCTCTCCCCAATCAGCTCTAAGGATTGTTATATTCTTGATGGATTTAATAGCATGTGCCTACCCTGATAGTGGAAGGCATTTCCTGGAGTATCGTGTTGAGAAGGATTCTGAGGCAGTATCAACATTTAGTGGGAGAAAGTTCTGTGATCAATTATCCATGTATGTGTGTGGGGGGCAGGGGGTGAGTCATATGTTGCATTTCTGCCATCCCTCCATCAAGAAAATAACGATTTAGAATGACCTGGGAAGCTAGATCACCTAGTTTTTTAATAATTCTGCTCCCCCACATTATCCACAAGAAATCAACATTGTGTTTTCAGCAAATTAGTGGGAGATGACTTTCCAGTGTTCTTTGTTTTAGTACTAATAATTTCACAAATGCAACCTTGTGAAATCAGTTGACATTCTTAATTTACATAAGAGAATGGCATTGGTTAGAGAGTGATTACATATGGTACTTAACACACATTTATTTTTTACCTGGCTCT
>NW_007737512.1:34150-47004 GCF_000696425.1 Galeopterus variegatus | reverse complement strand
TGCTCCCACACCTCGCTCAGCCAGTGAGCGGCCGGTCTGTATGTGGGATCCGAACCCTCGGCGGGAGCACCGCCGCGCTTCCCAAGCTGCGCACTGTAGCAGTGCGCCACCGGGCTGGCCCTTGAGAAGGATTCTGAGGCAGTATCAACATTTAGTGGGAGAAAGTTCTGTGATCAATTATCCATGTACGTGTGTGTGGGGCTGGGGGTGAGTCATATGTTGCATTTCTGCCATCCCTCCATCAAGAAAATAATGATTTAGAATGACTTGGGAAGCTAGATCACCTAGTTGTTTAATAATTCTGCTCCCCCACATTATCCACAAGAAATCAACATTGTGTTTTCAGCAAATTATTGGGAGATGACTTTCCAGTGTTCTTTGTTATAGTACTAGTAATTTCACAAATGCAACCTTGTGAAATCAGTTGACATTCTTAATTTACATAAGAGAATGGCATTGGTTAGAGAGTGATTACATATGGTACTTAACACACATTTATTTTTTACCTGGCTCTCTATTATCCATCCTTTCTAACAGAAAAACAATTTAATTTGGTGAGATATATATGGAGATAGCCACTGTAGCTTGCACCTGTAGCTTGACAATGCCCTCTAGGGACTTCTATACAAAGGAGAAAGCACTCAGTAAATATATGTTAAATGCAAGAATAATTCTGAGTCATATGGCAGGGCAAATAAGAAGAAGGCTGAAAATGGGAAAGAATTAAGATAAAATTCTTGAGTTGAATTTATGTGGCATAAATGAAATATGGGATGGTGAAAGGTACTCCATTGTTTTATTGCCACTTCTTGGAGAAGGCCTGTGTAATTCATTTGATGCTTCCTTTCTCATGACTTATGCTGTCATCCCAGATTCATGGTAATGCAAGTTTACAGCACTCCATATTGACATATATTCTCTCTCCACTGTGTTCGCAATCCCTTTCCACTCCTGCTGCCTTCCCAGGGGAGAGGGTTAATCCTCAAAAGGCATCACACGTGGGAATACTGTAAGCAGAATTGTTCCAAATAAACAACGTCAGTGATGCAGTCATCCTGATGGGCACAGCCCAATGCATTTGTGCATTTTAAACCTCTTCCTGAGCATTTTGTTGGTGGCCTCTAGGAAACTATGGTGTGCCTAAGACTGGAACTGCACAGGTCAAAACTTTGCAAAACAAACTGTATTTATTTTCATCAAAGTACCCTCCTGTATGCTATTCTAATCAGAAAAAAAAATTTATTGATTATAGGTAAAAATGTACTGAGTGTTCACTCTCTTGCCAGATATCATGTAACTCAATCACATTTGATTAAATCCTTCCTAAACCCTATCAGGTAGCTACTATTATTGTCTCCAGTTTTCAACTGGGGAGACTGAGTCATAAGGGGTATAAAGAGTCTAACTGTCAGGGCCTAGTTTAAATCAAAGACTGTGTGATACCAACGTTTGTATCACCCTAATCACTGCAGGGCATGGCCTCTTGTACCGACTGTGGTTGACATCTTCACATTTACCTGGCCGATTTAATAGTCTTTCCTAGTAGCTGGCCACCTGGGGAGCTGTGTCAACCCTGTAGAGCAAACACTGGGAATTTAGTTTACAATTTGAACAAAATCTCTACATGTCGGGGAGACTGCCAGAGAAATAAGACACGGGTTTATTCCCCCTCCCCCCCTTTCCAATTTTTTATTCTGGTCTTAAAACTGCTTGGTTGTAACTAATAAATGCTACTGGGTGAATAAATGTTCACCCAACATATCGTTTTTGACATAAATAATGTAACATCCAAACAATGCAGGAACTGCCTTAAATAAAACATGTGAATGCCGGGCCTTTCTTGTGATAATTTGAAAAATATCAATAATGTTGTCAGTTTAACAACAGAACATGCTATCTGCCCTTTTCATCTTCCTGGCTATATTAGAAAAGGAAAAATGTGCCCCTTCATCACATAAAAAGTGTACTTCCCACTACCGTTGCTCTAGGAACCTTACATTTAATTTTAGAAATGAACAAATGCGTATCCGTGTCATGTTTCTAAAACTTGAAGGAAGCTCATGTGCTTTAGTGGATAAGGATGCTGGCTTTAGAATCAGATTACGTAAACTTGTTGTATTTTTTTTTGGCAGCTGGCTGGTATGCGGATCCGAACCTGTGACCTTGGTGTTATAAGGCTAAATTATGTAAACTTGAATCTCGGCTGGGAGACTTTGGGCAACACACTTACCTTCTCTGAACCTCTGTTTTCTCATGTGTAAAGTAAAGATAATTACACCTACTTCAGAAAGTTGCTGTGAGGTTAAATGATAATGAATGCGTATCAATTTATTAACCCACCTAAATTTCATGGAGGTACAAGCAGAAAAAAACTTTATTTTCTTTTTTTTCTCCAAATACAATCTTCAAATCCTTTCTCCTTGACTATCTAGTTGGATCCCATGACTGTAGGTAAACTTCAGTGATAAGAATAATTTCATTCTGATAATTGTCTTAGTTTGGGTTTCTCCTAAAATTTCCCTGAGAGAAGAATATGAGTGCAGTTAGCCTCTCTGGAAAGTGGTTGTAGGTAATACACGTGAAGAAAAGGGGAAGAGAGACAGGAAAGAAATAAAACCCAATAAAATCTATGTCCTGGACATGTCATTACTATGAGTAACTGGGGCTCAATAGCTGTGAAATACCTTGTGGAAGACACTTTAGGACATTCTCTTTAGAAGAAGGTTAGTGTAGGAGATGCTGTTGGTTCCCCAAATACATCCCCTTGACTGGCCCAGTGCACACATGCCCTAGTTACTCTGAGCATTGGATGGCTCACGGCTGCCCCCTGCCTTTCCTCCTGAGAATTGTCCTTGGTGAAGCCCACCCTCTGACTCCAGCTGCAAATAGCCAACCAGCGACTGATAGAGGGATACAGAAGGTCAGCCCTTTGCCTCAACAGAGGATGATTCTACTGGGTAGTTTATGCTACAGAGCCTTCCTCCACCCAGGGATCAGGCCAAGGCTAGACTTACCTGTGACTACACCCTGGCTTGGCTCTTTTCCCTTCCTGATGCCGTTTCATTACCTGATAACCACTCTTTCTTGACTCTAGTTTTCTGCTTATATGGGCTGGATGGGATGATTGGGGTTATGGGTGAAAGGAGCAGTTTGGTCACTGTCTTTTTTGAATAAGGGGTTACCTCTTGGGACTTAGGGACTTTAGTTGGTTTCCAGAAGCCACAGAAAATATTTTGCTTAATATTTTTTAATATACCTAAGTTAATATTTAAATACTCACTAAGTGGTAGCTGCTATTTTAATTTTAAAATTAGTTTCTGGCATCTTTGAAAAGTCCTTGTGTCTTAGTGTTTACTTTAATGATGTGACTCAGCATGTTTAATGAAAAGACCACACGCTTGAGAATCAGGAGACCTGGGTCATTGTGGCCTCAGCTCTGTGAACTTTTCCAAATAATTTCACCTTCCGAGACTTTGAATTCACAGCCAAAGAATCACATGTTAGTTACCACATAAGATAATAAAAGCTGCTTTACTTACCCCACAGGTGGTTATAAGTCTGAAATGAAAACATGCAAAACCTAATTGAAAGTGTAAGATAATGAAATATCAGGTAATAATTAATAACGTAAGCCACTTTTAAGGCAACCTCACAAAAGGCAGTTTCCCCTTTTCTTTGGAGCTGCTCAAGCCAATCTGACAAGCTGCTGTGAATGAAACCTGACTCATTTTTGTCAAACAGATGCCATGCGAAATGATGACAAAGTGATAAATATATGTAAATATTTCATATGGAAGTGAAGTCAATATGGACAAATGCAAAAGACACATTCCAAGACTGGGAAAGCTGGGCTATGCAAAGTCATAGCAGAAAAATGATGCAGGTTTTAGGGTGGATCATAAGCTAAAAGCAAGACCCATGATATTGTTTAAAACTTACTAGAAGCTCTTAATAGGCATGGGCCAGGCATACTTTTGCTGTTCTTCTCTGACTTCATGAAGTAGTATGCTGCCAGTTGGGTGAAAAAGAGTATGGAGGAGAGTGCCCTCTGTTCTCATTCTTGCTCCTGCTGTCATTGGACCCATCACTCCCATCTCCAGGTTTTTTGATGGTCAAGGTGGCATGGTTATATGTGCATCTGTTCACAGGATGGTTGTAGGTGATATGAGATCGTGTATGTGAAAATGTTTTGGAAAGTATAGTTACATTGTCGAGGTATAAGGTAATATTAAACAAGTGATTAAAAAAGGATGGAAAATTCTGAAAGAAAGTGAGAAAACAGACTGCAGAAAAGGAAGCCAGCAGGTCTCCTATTTTATCATACTGCCATGGACTGCCCCATAGGCGCAATGTCTTTAAATCTCAGAGAGAAAGAGATTGATTGAAGGGACTCAATGAAACAAACAAATATCGGAGTCTCAGCTTTGGACTGGGTGGCCCTGGAGGGCTGGGCAAGCCTCAGATCTGAAACACACTTGGTGTGGTACAGGAATTTGCTTGTCCAGTGCCAGGGAGTTTAATAACATCTCACATGGGTAGCTCTTCCAAATAGCCCTTGATCAATTCATGAAATCAGCTATTGAAAACCAATGACAAGTCAAACCATTTTGGAAAATCAAGAAAATCTTTTATTATGGAGAATTTCAAACATATACAAACAGAATAGAGTATTGAACCTCTATAAACTCCTCACCCAGCTTCAATATTGTTACCAATCTAGAAAGACCAATCCTTTAAAAAATACATTCTTTTTAATTTTAACAATTGTACCTGGAAATAATTTCAAATAAGAATAGTATAAATAGAATATATAGAAATAGAAAAATATAGAAAATGATAATATATAATAGTAAAATAAATAGAATAATTTCAAGTAAGAACAAGAGTAGTATAAGAATACCCAGAGACACTTGATCCAGTCACCTGTTGTTGGTATTTTACTTCTTTTTCTTTACATTCACACATGTTTTCTCTCAACCCCTATCTCTCTTTGTCTCTGTTTTGCTCATTTTCCTTAGCATTTTCTTTTTCTGAACTATCTAAGGATAATTTGTACCCTCCATTGCCACTGTAAGTATTTCACTGTGCATTTCCTAAGAATAGGGGTATGCTCTAATATGACTTACGAGATTACTGTTGTCAACTTCATAAATTTATATTGTTACAGTTTTATCAGTTGACTCAAAGATGTCATTTATAGCATTTTTCCTCCTCCTTCACAGGATCCAATCTAGAGTCAGGAATTGCATCTGACTGTCAAGTCTCTTTGCCTCCTTTAATATGGAACACTCTTTTTTTTTCTTTATAATGTCAATCATCTGAAAAATTACAGTCCTCCTTAATACCCATTTGTTTTAATAAAGTGCACTTTATTTGGGCTTTATCTAATGTTTCCTCATGATTAGGTTAAAGTTACACATTCTTGGCCAGAACATTGCATAGGTGATGGTATGTCTCTCTCAGGGTGTCACATCTGGAGATAGGATACCCATCTGCCCCTAATTGGCAGTGTTAGTTTTAATCACTTGGTCGAATTGTTGTCTGATTTCCCCACCATATAATTAATATTTTTTCCCTTGCAACATATGAACAACCTGTGGGGAGACACATTAAGAATATGCACATATTCTATTCCCCATCAAATTTTCTCCCTAAATCTAAGCATCTGTATTAGTCTATCTCTGTTGCTTATAACAAAAATACCTGAAACTGGGCAATTCGTAATAAATAGAATTTATTTCTTGCACTTTCAGAGGCCGGAAGTCCAAAGTTCAGGGAACACATTTGGTAAGCGCCTTGTTCTTGGTCATGACTGTACAGTGACTGCACGGATGGCAAAATGGCTGAGCAAGAGAGAGAGAGCTTCTCACACACTCTCCTTTTAAAGCCATCAGAGCCATGCCCATGACCACCATTAAATCATCAATGGATTAATCCATTCATGAGGGCATAGTCCTCACAATCTAACCATCTTTTCAAGGCCACACCTTTCAATGACCATAATGGGATTTCTCACCCTCTCAACACTGTCACAGTGGGAATTAAGTTTCTAATATATGAAAATTTGGGGGCACAATCCAACCCATATCACCACGCATTCATAATTCTTACCTGATCTAATTTTTACTACGATGATTGCAAATTGCTGATTTTCTAATCCAGTGGGTCTTCCAATTTATTAGCCAGCACCTGACATTCTGCTGTAAGCAAGAGCCCTCTCTTCTCCTTAATTATTTATTTATCTATCTATTCTCTGTATGAAATAATGACCCTTTTCTCCGAGATGATTTTTTGATAATTACTACAGTTAATCATTTTGGTGCTAAAATTGTCTCCCGTTTGGTTGGTGGGAGCATCTTCAAGCTGGATTCTGTGTCCTTGTGTATGTCCCTATCAATTCTTGAGCACTTTATAGCATAACAAGATGTTCCAGGCTTATCTTGTACCTGCTTGTTCAAGCCCTGGAATCAGCCATTTCTCCAAGGAGCCCTGGTTCCACTTAGTGAGGAGCAGTATTCCTTTAGTGAGGAATGGTATTAGGCACTAGGTGTGCTCATTGTTACTGGGTGTGGCATTTTAGCACTTTCAGTGCAGAGAACTAGAAAATACATGCATATGTACAGACACATATTTACATAAACACATTTGCATATGCGTATATATGTGCTTGAACATGTATACATATACATGCACATATACTTACATCTACATATCTTCAAAATCATGAATTCACAACAATACCCCCAATTTCCAAACCACTCCTATCGTACTCTTTCTTGTTTTTCCCCCTTTCATAGTGGTATGGACTTTCTTTCTCATTGAGAACCCTGGCTCCCAAATTTATTCATTTGCTCAGTCCTATGACACATCTAAAATAATTTCACAATTTTACCTATACCATTATAAAAAACATGCTTGTTCAAAATAGTTCAGGATTTGCTTACAATTCTCATTCCCACCGCACCCCACCCTGTCCTGGACTGAAAGTGTGTGGTCAGTTACTTGTATTCTTTCATCTTTCCTTTTCTCCTTCCCTCCTTCACCTATTTCTCCCTTTCTTTCTTTTCCTTCCTCTTTCATTCTCTCATTCTCTCTCACTCCCTCTTTTTTCTCTCTCTTTCTTTCTGTTTCACTTAAGGGTGGTTGTGACATTTATTTGAAATACATTTGAATTCATGTGGTCCAGTTTGCTTTCAGTTTTAGTCCCCTTCTCCTTCTATCCTTATTGATTGGTTTACTTTTTAATATGCAGAAGATTGAAGGCTTCACAAAGTCAAAATTATATAAAAAAGGGATATTCAGAGTTGTCATTTCCTTCTATATTTTCCCTCCACTCCTTCCCCAGCCCAACATGAGAATATGTAGGAACAAAAATATTCACATTAAACATAGCAATATGGTTGCCTATAGGGAAACCAGAAGAGAAGAAGTTAAATGGGAACTGATCAATTAATCAATTGGTGAAGGTAGTGCCTTCCTCCAGGGATCTTTGAAGATAATGTACAATGAACTGAGGGACATGACTAACTGCACTCTCAAATACTTAAGAACATAATTTTGTTTTCCAAAGCATTTCCCAATGTATGTTCTGCTCTACACTAGTCTCATGAGATGGGGAGGAGGATAGTTGTGGGGGGAGGGGAGATATTCCTTGTCGAATAAGTATGGATAACATTACTTATTTGATCCTCTTGTTGGAAGTCTTTCTGTCAAGCAACTAAGAATGCTTCCTTACGTGACATGGAATTCTTTGAATAAATATTTACTGTATACATCCAGAGCTAGTCTTCAGGGACACAAACTTTGGGAAATTTGGGTCCACATTGATCTCACAAACATTTATTGAGCACTTACTTGGTGCTGGGTGCTGCTGTTGGTGCTGTGGAAGGACAGCCAACCAAACAAATGAAGAACCTGTCCTTGTGGAACTTATATTTTATGAGGGTTGGAAGGGTGAGATGAGGCAGGCAGAAATATCATGCTGGGTAGTGACATATGGTGTGCACTATTGTCTCCACTCAGGAAAGATGAATAAAGCCTGACATTTTCCTCTCCTCCTTTGGGAAGACTTCAAAGTGCTGACCCAAAAGAAAAAAAAAATAATATGAAGGAATAAATACTGCTTCAGCCAACCCGGACACTAAGCATCAGGTCAACAGGGAATGTACTGAGGGACTTCGTCTTTCTCCTTCATCTGCATACATCTGAGCACAAGTCAAAAATGAGGGGGTATAAAATTAAAAAGTAAAGGAGAAATTCTTGAGTTTTTAATCATATCCCCATGTTGATAAAATATTTATGAGCTCTCCTTCAATTAATTAGAATAAACTATGTAACACTGCAGAAAACAAATTGGAAATTTAATAAAGTAAGTTCACTTCCAATTTCTTTTAAAGAAAGAAGCTAATTATATTTAGTTCTGTAATTATAACTTTAATTAAAATATAATGCAAAATATTCCATAAAGTGAAAACAGTGCTGAGTAATAAAATGGAGACCTTAAGACAATTTACTCTTTAGGTGAAAATTTATCATTTAAAATGAAGCCTTCAGTGTCCCATTTCCCCCAAATTTCATCCTTTCAGTATAAATTTAACAACTTTCTTATAAAGACTAATTAATGTTTATTTACTGTTTTAAACCTATTTCCTTCTGTTTGCCATGTGCTAAAATCTCCTTTGCGTTTGTTTTCGCCATCTTTCTTTCAGTGTTTGTTTAAAGAGACACTCCCATCCCCCCCTTGCATATCATAATGTGCAGCACATCCCTTTAGAGTTAGAGCATGACTTGAAATGTCCAGTTACTTAAAACTTGAAAGCTCAGATGCTTTTAGAAGTATGTTCACATATCAGTCCCCTTCACCTGGCTGGCACGAAGATGACTTGATTGCTCCAGGCAGACATCCAGGTAGAAGGAAATTTAGATTCTCTAAAATGAAATTAGGAAGGTGATGAAATGACCTTCTGGTGATGTTTTTAATAATCATTTGCTCTCAAACACTTCTCGGAGGAATAGAGTTGACTCATGGTTTGCCCAGACGTTAAGACTTAAATTCCAAAGTCTACTGGAATTTGGGGCCATTTGCCGTGATGAAAGTCATATCCATTTCTAAAGGACTTTTAGAGTGCTATTTAAAAGCTGCTCTGCTTTTACTCAAATCACAGAGGTTTATGGAAGTGAAGTGCCAAGCTTGAGAAACTCACACTTTTTCAACTCAACATCTCTTTATACTTAAGCATTCAAGGAAAGATTTGCTTGCTTTTCATCTGAATCAGTTCGAAATGACTAAAAAATGTTTATTGACTGCATACCGTATAGAAGATATCATACGTTCTGTGCAGAAATATTTTCCTAATTTAGTTGCTAAAAATCAGATTTCTACACCACCACCGGCCCCACCCCACATTCGGATCCAATGTGTCTGGTGTGGATACCAGGTGATTCTACTCCATTAGTTTGAGAAACATTGTACTGGCTTCCTGAGTTGGGTAATAGCCATGCAGTGCTGGTGGCTGATGTGGCTGAGTGAGGGAGCATAAACAACCAACCCTTCCTTTTGCTTTCCACTGGGGCAGAACTGATGCTGGAGGAAGGGTCTGGGGAAAGGTCTGGGGAAGCCCTATACTCAGCTTCAACCCACCCCACCCTCTTAACCAGGTTCTTGACTCCACCACAGGAAAGAATTCAAGGGCAGAGTCACAGGAGAAAGTGAGAACAGGTTTCTTGTAACAAATAAAGAGATACAGATTTCACAGAGAGAGAGTGTGGCCTAGTTCTAGAGACTGAGCAGGGCCCACACCAGGTTTAACACAAAAGTGGAAAATACACATTTAAAGTTTAGTACAGAATGCAGGCTGGCTCAAGAATGAGCAGCCGCTTGTCGAAAGTAAGTTTGATACAAAAGAAAGCAGACACATCTCAGCTGGTGAAGGGCGGGTTGGCCCCAGGAAACTGAGTAACACCCTGTCTTCTGCTGGGATTCAACTTTTATAGTTTGACTGTCTAATACATATTCATGCTACCTAAGGAATATAAATTCCACTTTACTGAGCATGCTTGGCTAATATTGTTATATAACCCTTTTCTACTGAGTGTGCCCAACCACTGGATGTGCATAAGTCAGCTCCCCTCCCCTCCCCAGGTCTTAATTTCCCTGCATTGATGTTAAAAATAGGTCCAAGCAGCAACAGTAACTCTCCTCTAGGGGAGGGCTTAGAGGAGAGGCCTGAGATTTCAGGGAGTGGCTTGAAACCCAGGTGTGTATCTTGAAACCCGAACCCAGGGAAACTGAGCACCTCCTATCTCAGAAATTATCCTGTTCTTGCAGGAGGCAAGAAAATGGCTGGAGTAAGTAGGGAGAGGGGGATGGCAGTTTTTTGGATGTGGGGAATAAAGGTCCTGTTGCTGATGATTTGGGCCTCAGTAACAGGAAGGCTAGGGATACACAAGGTTTTCAAAAAAGATGTGGATTGAGGACTGCTTGGATGCAGAGCAAAGATGCACCTAGAATTAGTTTCTCACTTGGTGAACCCACAACCTCGGGTGCCCATTCCTAGAACACCTCACCACTTGTTTAGATTTTCAGAACTCCTCATCTTTGCAGAAAGGATTGATGGCTTTGGCAGGGACTTCATGTACTTCACTTTGGTCTCCTTCCCTATGTCTAGCTCAGGGTCTGCATATACTGGAGGCACTAGTATTTTTTGTGTGTTTAATTGTCATTCATAAAAATATTTGAAAAAGTGAATTTTGCTCATTCTAATGAGTCAAACCACAGCAGAAACAGAAAAAGCTCATCATCTCTCCTATTGCTGCTCCAGTGCACATCCTTGATGTAACGAGTGTAACAGATTGGTGTGAATATTTTCATACCTTTTGCTGTAGGTATGTATTAGTGTTTTTTAAACTAAATGGTATCACACTGAGCTCACTATTCTGCATCTTCTTATGTTTGTAAAAGCATGCACTTTCCTACAGGGTTTGTCTGCTGTTAGCAAAGAAACCTGGTGAGGACATCCCAATGGAAACTAAATCTGTGGCCATTTTAGCTCCAGTCCCTGAGCAGGAAGACTCCAAGTCAGTGATTTTCCTGGGAGCAGGATATATTGCCCACCCCCACCAGGGGACATTTGACAATGCTTGGAGGCATTTTGTTGTCACCCCTTTGGGGAGTGCTTCTGGCATCCTGTGGGTCTACTCACTAGACTAGGGATTCTGCCAAACATTCTACAATGCACAGGACAGCCACTGCCACCTGCGCCCCAGCCCCACACACAGCAAAGAATTGTCCAGCCCAAAGCATAAATAGTGCCAGATTGAGAAACCCTAGAGTAGTGGAACGTTGAGGATTCTGTCCCTGGGATTTATTCTCACTCTTGTGGGAAATTCTGCTGGGAAAGAGTACATGGCCGCACATCTTTCATCAGTACAGTGCTTTTCAGTTTATAATGTACTTTCTTATTTAATTCCCATTTGGTGCTTGTGAATTATGTGGCTCAGGGCAAGTTACCCCTCTGATCCTCAATTTCCTCATTGGGTACATGGGCCTAATAATAATATCTACCTCTCAGGGCTATTGTAGGAATTCAATGAGATGGTGCACTACATCCAGCCGGGGGGCAGTGTTTGGTATGCATGCTTGCTACTACTATTTGTGATTTGGGTTTCACTGAATAAACAGAAGACGCTCTACGCATTCCAAGTGTAAAGAGATTTAGTTTAGGGAATTAGAGGCTTTTGCAAATTTTGGAAGTATAGGAAAGCAAAGGTCAGGAAAATCATTTCTAATCATCTCAGCTTGCATCCTTGAACTGACTGGGTATAGATGCCCACTGACAGCTGCTGTCACTCTGGAGAGCTCCAGGAAGCCTTGCTGACCTGCTCATACTGCCATAGTGAAGGGAGGGAGTCTCCAGCATATGCCTTGCATGACTTTGGGTATCCGCAGCACTAAAGTGGGGGGGTGCACACGAGTGCACCCAAAGCTGCAACAAAACTCATCTGGTATGATGCTGCTTTACGATAATGGCCTCCTTTC
Source organism: Galeopterus variegatus (assembly GCF_000696425.1). Lineage (NCBI taxonomy): Eukaryota > Metazoa > Chordata > Mammalia > Dermoptera > Cynocephalidae > Galeopterus > Galeopterus variegatus. The sequence continues at coordinate 34,967 of NW_007737512.1, read as the reverse complement.
TCCTTTCTGCTTACCAAGTCTTGTGCAAGTACCTCTCCTGGCAGAATCCAACCTGGAGACATTCCAAAAAGGGAATTCTGGAAATTGTAGTTCTGACTTCTGTTCTATGTAGAGAACACCATGGAAAGGGATGGCAATGATGATGAGGTAACAGCAGACAGTTGGACATACTTATTGCTATTAATGTTATCTCTGCAGTTCTTTAAGACAGGTATCATCCACACTTTTTAGATGAGAAAGTTGGCACTTAGAGAGTTGACACCATTCTTCTCAAAGTCTAATTTGTGGCAGTCCTGGACTCCAAATCCAATACTCCCTCCACTACATCGTCAGCCCCTAGACGGGGTCCAAAAAATTAGCGCCACTTTGGAGTCATTAAAGGGATTGAAAGCCTTATTTTCCCAAATATCTTTCTCCCATGGATCTACATTTCTTTTTTTTTTTTTCCTTTTTGTCTTTTTTCATGTCCGGCAACGGATCACAACCCTCAGTGTTGCGCCCGTACCGGACCGGGACCGGCAACGGGATCGCAACCCTCAGTGTCACACCCGCACCTCGCTCAGCCAGTGAGCGGGAACCGGTCTGTATGTGGGATCCGAACCCTCGGCGGGAGCGCCGCCACGCTCCCAAGTGGCGCACTGTAGCAGTGCGCCACCGGGCCGGCCCCACAGAGGATTTTTAGGGCAGTGAAACTATTTGGTATGATACTGTAAATGCATTATACATTTGTTCAAAACCACAGAATATTCTACACCAAGTGTGAACCCTAATGTAAACTATGGACTTTGGGCAATAATGATGTGTCAGTATAGGTTCA
>NW_007737512.1:26132-33434 GCF_000696425.1 Galeopterus variegatus | reverse complement strand
ATCGCAACCCTCAGTGTCACACCCGCACCTCGCTCAGCCAGTGAGCGGGAACCGGTCTGTATGTGGGATCCGAACCCTCGGCGGGAGCGCCGCCACGCTCCCAAGTGGCGCACTGTAGCAGTGCGCCACCGGGCCGGCCCTCTACATTTCTTTATTATTCATTTGGGTTAAAATACTGAATTCATCTTTTAAAGTAACAGTAAAGTGATAGAGTAGCTATAGAGACATTATTGATTATCGACACCTTAGTTCAAATATATTTCTCATCAAATTAGGGTGTTATGTGAAAGGGATCCTATGGTCCTCTGGCTGGTTTCTCTATAGAGCAGTGTAATGGAGAGAGAGTGGACTTAGAGTTTGACCTGGGTTTTGTGATTGGCTTTCTAAGCGACTCTGAGCAATTATTAGCTTCCCCAAGTTCTGGTATTCTCATGAATAGAATGGAGATGACACCATCTCCCTCAGAGACTTGATGTGAAGTTAAATAGGATATACCCAGAGAGCATAGAGGGGCACCTTATTTCTCTCCACACTTGTACGAAAAAATATTCGAGATGCACCACTGTGTCAGGGCTATGCTCAGCACCAAAAGGATAGATGAGGTTCTGGTCCCCGCGGGGCACACAGTCCCCCATGGGGCAAAAGGACAGATAGGATTCTGGTCCCCATGGGTCATATAATGTCCCATGGGGCATTTGGGGGGAAACATATGTACAAACAAATACAACAGTAAACAAGAAAGCACAAATCCTCACGGTCACCATAAAGAAATTATCAGGATGATAGGCTAGAAAGTAGGGGTGTAAAAGGACTATTTATATGGGTTAATCCACTCTGAGGAGGGGGATATCTGACCTGAGAACTGAGGCATTGAATTAATTCTATCTGTAAATATTTATTGAAAAACTTACTATGTGCCAGGCACTGTTCTAGGCACTGGAGATAAAGCAGTGAACAAAAGCAATAGTCTCTGCTCCTCATTCTAGAGAGGGGATATAGATAAACAAATATATAAGAAATTATACAGTATCTCAGAGGGTGGTACATTCGATGGAGAAAGGTAGAGTAGGGTACATGCCACTGCTAAGAAGACATTTGAGTAGACACTGAAAGGAATCACAGATGAGCCATGACAATATCTGGGGGGCCGGGGGTGGTGGTGGAGGGGATGCTATAGTTTACGTAGGAAAAGAGACCTATCTGTCTTATTCATCGATGTGTGTATGATAGCACTTGGCATACAGTTGAAACTAAAAAAACATTTTTTTTTGGAATGAATGAATAAATGAAGAAATTAATGAATGAAAGACAAGTTTGACAATGGTAAGCATTGCTGTGTACTAGCTTCAAGATACTTAATATTTCCTTGGGACTGTTTTTAAAGAAAAAAAAGTCATGTTTCGTCAGTGGCAAGTCAAAATAGTAAGAGTTAAATTTCAACCTCCGAGACACCTGAGGTATCTAAGCTGGTTATTTCATTTCAAACTTCATGGTAACTAATCCAGAGATCACTAATGTGGTTATTATGTGGTGTTTCAAATATGATCACATAACTTTCAAAGAAAATGCTGCCCTGATAGCCATGGTTTGTACTGTCATTAACTATTTACATCTAGATCCCCAACTGTCACCATTTTAGAAAACTCCCTAGTTGAAGAAATGAGAGTAAAACCCTGCTTTGGTCTTCAATGCACTAATTAGCTTCTAAGCCAACCCTTTTGTTGCAGACTTTATCTAGCACATTGAGGTTTTACGTGGGGGATATTTAAGGCGCATTCAGTTGAAGAACTTACATGTCAACCCAAGTCTCTTTTAAAAAGCAAAACAAGACAAAACAGGACCTCCAGTTCCTGTTTAAGTTTTTTTCTGAGGGTGTTAAATGAAAACATCTCTGCTGGATATTCATCATTTGGCAATAACCATTTCATCACTCAGACCACATGAATAAAAGATATTACTCTTAGTCATTAGCAACTCGGTCAGGGAAAAAAGAAAAATTGGACATTTAAGAACATTTTACTTTTCTGTCATTTCAGACTAAATGACACTCTTAAATGATGGCTAGTCAAACCTACAGAATCTATTAGTAACTTGAAAATAAGTATGAAGGAATGCCGAAACCCGAAGGAATCTTAAACTTGCATTTATCAGGCTTGTCACATCATTGCTACTGGTAATAAAAGCATTTTTGTTTTATGTTGCAATGTCTATAGAGAATAATACTTTTTTGCACCAGACTAAAAAGTGATATTGCAACATTCATCACATTTCTGGTATAAAATAGCCTTAAAATATTGAAAATTGACATTCATTTTTTTAGGGCTAATTTAAAAGCCTGGTGCATTTATAGAAGTTTTCCTAGTTGCTTTTTATAAAGTTCCAGTGTTCAGTGGTCATTCAATTTTCAGAAGCATTTCCTTATGTGGATTTCATGGATTTTGTTGGGCTCTCAAAAGTGAATGTTCAGTTTTTAATAATGGTGGTAGTACCTGCCCAATTTATTGGTGCATTTATTTTCTTATAATCACTCAGCTTCTGGTCCTGCTGCATTGTAATGACCAAAGAAACCAAGAATTGTCATATTTCAAGCTCTGTAAGATTTCATCAGAGCCCAAAATTTCACTCCCTTCTATATATTTTTTTCTCCCCTCCAGATCTCTAAAGCACTGATCCAAAGAAAGAAAACAACCTAGAAACTAAAAGAGAAACCAAGACTCCAAGGCACGGTTGAAATGGATTGCCAAATTTATATGTACATTGATTTTTACATGACTGCATTCAGAAATGCAATATCATCTTCTATGATCAATTCATGTGGAGTTTCCTTCTCAGATGAATTAAAACAAAGTGAATACAAAGTAGCAGCTTTCTCTTTCAGCTAAAGCTCTGAAACGTCTCCCGAAGTAAACGTATTTATACCTCCCTCATTTGATGGACAGCAAGGACAACTGTTGAATTTTCTGAAACTGCTGGGAATTTGCACAGTAAACTGGATGCCATTTCTCCTGAAAATTCAGATGTAAGACAAACTGCTAAACTGGAGAGGTAAGAGATTCTAATTTTGCCACTTAATCATCTTCTGAAGTTTAAAGCAGGAAAGAACAGGTATAACATAACTTAAATTTTCGAGGGAACTGGGAATCTATGTACCTGTCTCCATAATTATGACCATCACTCAAGCTAGTGCAGTATTTCCCAGAACATGGCACACATATCTGTTGGTAAAATGCAAGTTGATTTAAAGAGGTACATTAAACAATGAATTTTATTTTAGTGGTTAGGGATACATTTTTGTATGAAAGTATTGCTATAAACTCTTTTTAAAAATATTTGTCTTACTTTTTCACTCATGTATTTTTTTTTTACTGAAGCATAATTGATTATACATATTTTGGGGGTACAGTGTTGACTACCACTATTTGTGTACAATACATGATGATCAAATCAATATTATTAGCATATTCATGATTACAAATCATAATTATTCCTTGTGGCTCTTACCCAATTTTTCCCTAACCCTCCTCTCCCTCCCGCTTTCCTACATCTAGTAACCACAGATTTGTTCTCTCCTTCTGGAAGTTAAATGTATTAAGTGGTCTTTTCTTTTTTCCTTCCTTCCTTCCTTCCTTTCTTTTCTTTCTTTCTTAGCACCCAGTTTTGAGTGAGGACATGGAGTATTGCTCTTTCTGTGTCTGACTTACTCCACTTAACATAGTATTTTCCAACCTCATCCATATTGCTGTGAATGGCAGAATTTCATTCTTTTTTATGGCTGAGTAATATTCCATTGTGTATATACCACTTTTTCCTTATCCAGTTTTCTGTTGATGGACACTTAGATTGGTTCTATGTTTTGACTATTGTAAATAAAGCGGCAATGAACATGATGATACATCTTCCTTTGGGAATATACCCAGACAAGGGACTGCTGGATCATATGGTAGTTCTACCTGCAGTTGTTTGAGAACCCTCCTTACTGTTTTCCATAATGTCTATACTATTTTACAGTCCCACCATTAGTGTAGGAGATTTCCCCTTTCTCCACATCATCTCTAGCATTTGTTATTCTCAGTCTTTTTAATAATAGCCAGGTCTAACTGGGGTGAGATGATATCTCAATGTGATTTTGATTTGCATTTCCCTGATGATTAGTGTTGTTGAGCATTTTTTCATGTACCTGTTGGCCATTTGAAAAATAACTATTCAGCTATAAATAACTATGTCTTCCTTTGAAAAATAACTATTCAGCTCCTTTGCCCATTTCTCAATTGTATTATTTGGTTTTTTACTGTGAAGTTGTTCAAGTTCCTTGTATATTCTGGATATTAATCCTTTGTCAGATGTATAGTTTGCAAATATTTTCTCCCATTCTGTAGGTTGTCTTTCTGCTCTGTTGATTGTTTCCTATGCTGTGCAGAAGCTTTTTAGTTTGATATAATGCCATTTGTTTATTTTTCATATTCCTGCTTGTGCTTTGGGGTCTTATTCATAAATTCTTTGCCAAGTCATGCTTCCTGAAGTGTTTCCCGTATGTTTTCTTTTAGGAATTTTATGGGTTTTGGGTCTTATACTTAAGTCTTTAGTTGCTTTTGGAACTAAAACACTTTGAGTTGCTTTTGGTATATGGCCAGAGGTATAAGTCTAGTTTCATTCTGCTGCACGTGGGTGTCCAATTTTCCCAGCACCATTTATTGAAGAGGCAGTCTTTTCCCCAATGTATTTTCATGTTGCTTTTGTCAAAGATCAGTTGGGTATAAGTCTGTGGGTTGATTTCTGGGTTCTCTATTCTGTTCCATTGGTTTGAGTGTCTGTTTTTATGCCAGTACCATTCTGTTTAGGTTACAATTGTTTTGCAGTATAATTTGATGATGGGTAGTATTATGCCTCTGGCTTTCTGTATTTATTTATTTAGCTCTGGATTGCTTGGCTATTCATGGTCTTTTGTTGCTCCATATCAATGTTAGGATTTTTTTTTCTGTTTCTGTGAAGAATGTCATTGGTATTTTGATGGGGATCACATTGAATCTTTAGATCACTTTAGGTAGTGTGGACATTTTCACAATGTTAATTCTTCCAGTCCAAGAGCCTAAAATGTCTTTCCACCTTTTTGTGTCCTTTTTAATTTCTTTCAGTAGTGTTTTGTAGTTCTCATTGTAGATATCTTTCACTTCCTTGGTTAAATTTATTCCTAGGTAGTTCATTTTTTTGATGACTATTGTAAATGGGCTTGCTTTCTTGATTTCTTTTTCTGCTAGTTCATTATAGGAGTATAAACATGCTACTGATTTTTGCATATTGATTTTGTATCCTGCAACAGTAGTGAAATTGTTTATCAGCTCAAAGAGTTTTTTGGTAGACCCTTTTGGTTTTTCTATGTATAGGATCATGTCATCTGCAAACAGGGACAGTTTGAATTTATCCCTTTCAATCTGGATGCCCTTTAATTTTTTTCTCTTTCCTGATTGCTCTAGCTAGTACTTCCAATACTGTGTTAAACAGGAGCAGTGAGATTGGGCATCCTTGTCTTCTTCTTGTTCTTAAGGGAAAAACTTTCAGCTTTTCCCCATTCAGGATGATATTAGTGATTGGTTTGTTCTATATATCTTTTATTGTGTTAAGATACTTTTCTCCTATACTTAATTTCCTGAGAGCCTTTATCATGAAGGGATGTTGAATTTTGTGAAATGCTTTTTCTGCATCTATTGAAATAATCATATGGTTTTTGTCCTTGATTTTGTTGACATGGTGTATCACATTTATTTACTTGCATATGTTGAACCATCCTTGCATCTCTGGGATGAATCCCATTTGATCATGGTATATATATATATATTTTGATGTGTTCTTGTATTCTGATTGCGAATATTTTGCTGAGGATTTTTGTGTCTACATTCATCAAGGATATTGGCCTATAGTTTTCCATTTTTGTTCTATCTTTGTCTGGTTTTGGTATCAGCGTGATGCTGGCTTCACAGAATGAGTTCAGGAGAGTGGCCTCTGTTTTAATTTTTTGGAATGGTTTGAAGAGAATTGGTATTAATTCCTCTTTAAAGTTTTGGTAGAATTCAGCAGTAAAGCCATGCAGTCCTGGGCTTTTCTTTTTTTGGGAGACTGCTGATTACTGCTTCAATCTTATTGCTTGTTAGTGGTCTATTCAGGTTTTCTGTGTCTTCTTGGTTCACTCTTGGTAGTTTGCATGTGTCCAGAAATTTATCTGTTTCCTCCAGATTTCATATTTGCTGCCATATAGTTGTTTATAATAGTCTCTAATGATTCTTCATATTTTTGTGGTATCAGTTGTAATGTTTCCTTTTTCATTTCTGATTTTTCTTTTTTGCGTCTTCTCTTTTCTATTTTTTTATTTTTATTTTTTTGATTTTCTAAAAAATACAACAAGGAAATGCACATTTATTTGTTCAAATAACAAATACATAAACTGAATAACAGATGAATAACAAAATGTGGAAAGTAGGCCTTCAAATTTTCACAAAAACTGGACATGTAAAACATTAAAATTTACACATTTTATTTTATAATCTCTACAATCATTTGAAATAGCTCTCTAAAGTTTTGCAAAAGTATGCAAGTACCAAATTAATTTCAACAAAGGAAAATGAATAAACTTTTCAAAGGCAAATTAATTTCTAAGCAAATCAAAAAGTCCGCTTAATAAAAAGAAATCAAGAACAAATTAAATACCTAACTTTAGCAACATAAATTGCCAAAAAAAAAAAAAAAAAAATCAATAAAACAGAATTTAAACACAAGGCTGCTTCAAAAAGTTTGTGGATAAATAGAATTGAAAGGTAATGGAAATCTTTCCATGAACTTTTATTTGCCTGTTTGTTTAAATTTTCCTTTGAAGAGAATTGGTATTAATTCCTCTTTAAAGGTTTGGTAGAATTCAGCAGTAAAGCCATGCAGTCCTGGGCTTTTCTTTTTTTGGGAGACTTTTGGGAGACTGCTGATTACTGCTTCAATCTTATTGCTTATTAGTGGTCTATTCAGGTTTTCTGTGTCTTCTTGGTTCACTCTTGGTAGTTTGCATGTGTCCAGAAATTTATCCGTTTCCTCCAGATTTTCATATTTGTTGCCATATAGTTGTTTATAATAGTCTCTAATGATTCTTCATATTTTTGTGGTATCAGTTGTAATGTTTCCTTTTTCATTTCTGATTTTTCTTTTTGCATCTTCTCTTTTCTATTTTTTTATTTTTATTTTTTTGATTTTCTAAAAAATTTAACAAGGAAATGCACATTTATTTGTTCAAATAACAAATACATAAACTGAATAACAGATGAA
>NW_007737512.1:24636-25732 GCF_000696425.1 Galeopterus variegatus | reverse complement strand
CTAAAATCAGTAATGTAAACTTCTATCTTAAGAAAATAGGAAAAGTAGAGCAAACTAAACAGAAAATAAGTATAAGTAGGAAATAACAATGATTACAACAGAAATATGTGGAATAGGCAATTAAAAAGCAGTAGAGAAAATCAACAAAAGAAAAAGTTGATTGTTTAAAAATATCAATAAAATTTGCAAACTTTTATCTAGACTGACCAAGAAAACAGAGAAGACTGAAATTACTAAAATCAGAAATAAAGTAGGGGCATTACTACATTGTCACTAAGGCTTTTTGTGGTGGTAAGATTTAGTTTGTCTTTCTTGTTTGTGTTTTTGTTCTACCAGAGTATTTTGTTCTTTCTTGTGTATTTGTGATAGTGATTATTGTTTTTTGGATTCCAAATGCAGAAATCCCTTGAAAATGTCTTGTAGGATCGGTTTTGTGTGAACTCCTGCAGTTTTTGTTTGTCTGGAAAATACCCTACTTTTCCCACATTTCTGAAAGATATGGCATTCTTGGCTGGCAGTTTTTTTCATTGTATTTTGAATATATCATCCCATTTTCTTCTGGCCTGTAGAGTTTCAGTTGAGAAGTCTGCTGTTAGTTTGATAGTGCTCCCTTATATGTGACTTGATGCTTTTCTCTTACTTCTTTTAAGATTCTCTCTTTGTCTTTGAGCTTTGCCAGCTTGACTATAATGTGTCTTGGAGAGGACCTTTTTCGGTTGAATCTGTTTGGGGATCTTTGAGCCTCCTGGACTGGATCTAAAAGTCTATGTCTCTCTCTATACCTGAAATGTTTTCCATTATTATTTTGTTGAATAGATTTTTCATGCCTTTTCATTTCTCCTCTTCTGGAACACCCATGGTTCAAATGTTTGTGTGCTAGGTTGTCTGCTAGTTCTCTTAGATTTTCCTCATTTTTTAAAATTATTTTTTCCTTTTTTTTTTTTGTCTGCCTGGTTGCTTCAAAAGGACTATGTTCATGATTAGAAATTCTTTCTTCTGCTTGCTCTAGCCTGCTGCTTAAGCTCTTGGTTGGGCTTTTTATTTCATTGAGTGAGTCTTTCAGTTCCATGAGTTCTACTACATTCTTTTTTAAGGT
>NW_007737512.1:22758-23287 GCF_000696425.1 Galeopterus variegatus | reverse complement strand
TTTATTGAAATGAACTTCCCTCTTAGTACTGCTTTTGCAGTATCACACAGATTTTGGTATGCTGTCTTTATTTTCATTAGTTTCAAGAAATTTTTTTGTTTCCTGTTTAATTTCTTATTCAACCCATAGGTACTTCAGGAGTATGTTGTTTAATTTCCATGTATTTGTATAGTTTCCAGAGTTTCACTTGTTATTGATTTCTAATTTTAATCTGTTGAGGTCTAAAAAGATACTTGAAATGATTTCAATTATTTAAAATTTGCTAAGACTTGATCTATCTATTTCTTTATGTCTGATAGTATTTGTTTTATGTATCTGGGTGCTCCAGTGCTGGGTGCATACATATTTATGATTGTTATGTTCTCTGGCTGAATAGATCCTTTTATCATTGTATAGTGGCCCTTCTGTGTCTCTTTTTATGGTTTTTGGTTTAACATTTATTTTATACAATATAAGAATTGCTACTTTATGGAGTTTGGATGTGTTGTCTCCTCCAAAACTCATGTGGAAATTTGATCTCCAATGTGGC
>NW_007737512.1:21990-22595 GCF_000696425.1 Galeopterus variegatus | reverse complement strand
GATCTCCAATGTGGCAGTGTTGGAAACTGATTGAGTCATGCGGGCAGATCCCTCATGAATGAATTAATGCTTTCACTGGGGGAGGGGGGATTAATGAGTGAGTTCTCACTCTATTAGTTCCCATGAGAGTTTGTTGTTTATAGGACCCTGGCACCTTCTCTCCTTCTCTCGCTTCCTCTCGCCATGCTTGTACCCGCTGGCTCCCTGCCACTTTCTGCCACGAGTAGAAGCAGCCTGAGGCCCATGCCAGATGCAGCTGTCCCAGAATTGTAAGCCAAATAAACCTCTCTTCTTTATATATTACCCAGTCTCAGGTATTCTGTTACAGCAACAAAAAAATGGGTTAATACACTACTCCTTCTCAGTTTTGGTTTCCGCTTGCATGGTATATCTTTTTCAATCCTTTAACTTTTAGTCTGTGTGTGCCCTTATGGGTGAAGTGAGTCTCTTGACAATAGCATATAGTTGGGTCTAGCTTTTTAATCCAATCAATCAGTCTTTATCTTTTGAATGGGCTGTTTAATCCTTTTACATTCAGGGTTGCTATTGACAGGTATTGTTTTACTCCTGGCATTTTATTGCTTTTTGTTTAGATGTTTTAAATA
>NW_007737512.1:19222-20966 GCF_000696425.1 Galeopterus variegatus | reverse complement strand
ATAGTATTCTTGGCTGGCATTTTTTTCTTTTAGTATTTTGAATGCATCATCCCATTTTCTTCTGGTCTATAGAGCTTCTGTTGAGAAATGTTGTGCTGTATGTCCACTAAAAAAGTGAAAAAAAATCAAAAGAAAAAAACGCATAATATGTTAAGAAAGGAAAGAAAAGGGAATTACACAAATTTCTCAATTAAACCACAAATGACAGAAAAAGAGTGGAAGACAAAAACAGAAATAAAGAACAATGTCAGTGAATAGAAAAAAGTAACATATAGCATATATTAATTAAACTATATCAATAATCACTTTAAATGTCAGTGGTCTAAATATACCAGTTAAAAGACATATTTGCAAGTGGATCAAACAACAGGACTCAACTATATGTTGTCTACAGGAAACCCACTTTAAATATGAAGACACATACAAATTAAAAGTAAAGAGGTGAAGAAAGATATACCATGCTAAAACTAATCAAAAGGAGCAGGAGTAGCTATACTAATTCCAGACAGAGCTGACTTCAGTGCAAGGAAAATTATCAGGGATAAAGAGGGGCATTACATTATTTAAAGAGGTCGATACTCCAAGAAATGAAAATTAAATCAGAAATCAATCAAATTGAAAACAGGAAGTCAGTAGAGAAAATTGATGAAAGAAAAAGCTGGTTCCTTAAAAAGATCTATTAAATCCGTAAGCCTCTTGCAGGCTAATTAAGAAAGAGAGATGACAAATTACTAATATCAGAAATGAAAGATGAGACATCAATATAGAACACATGAACATTAAAAGGATAATAAAAAAATTATGAACAACTCTATGGCCACCAAATTCGATAACCTAAATGAAATGGACCAATTCCTTGAAAGACACAATCTGCTAAAACTCACCCAAGACTACACAATAATAAGCCAATATCTATTAAATTGAATCAATAACTAATAACTTCTCAAAATAGGAAGCACAAGGCACAGATGGGTTTACTGGTGAATTCTACCAAACATTTAAGGAAGAAATTATACCAATTTTCTACAATCTTTTTCAGAATATTGAAGCAGAGGGAATAGTTCCTAACTCATTCCATGAGGCCAGCATCAACCTAATACTAAACCAGAAAACGATGTTACAAGAAAACTACAGACCAATATCTCTCATGAATATAGGTTCAAAAATCTTTAACAAAATAGTGAATCCAATCTAACAACATATAAAAATAATTATATACCACGACCAAGTGTGGATATCAATAAAATGCTTCTAAAGTTCATATGGAGAGGCAAAAGACCCAGAATATCCAACTCAATATTAAAGGAAAAGAACGAAGTTGGAGGATTGACATTATTCAATTTCAAGTCTTACTGTAAAGTGACAGTAATCAAGACAGCATGGTATTGGTGAATGAACAGACAAATACATCAATGGAACAGAAGAGAGAACCCAGTCATATACTCACATAGATATAGCCAACTGATCTTTGACAAAGGGGCAGAGGCAATACGATGGAGCAAAGAGAGTCTTTTCAACAAATGGTGCTGGAACAACTGGACATCCATATGCAAAATAATGAATCTAGACACAGACCTTACACCCTTTACAAAAACTAACTCACAATGGGTCAGAGACCTAAATTTACAATGTGAAACCACAAAGCTCCTAAGCTCCTAGAATGTAACATAGGAGAAAATCTAGGTGACTTGGAGTATGATGATGAAGTTTTAGATACAAGACCAAAGGCATGACCCTTGGAAGA
>NW_007737512.1:15571-18559 GCF_000696425.1 Galeopterus variegatus | reverse complement strand
GGAGTATAATGATGAAGTTTTAGATACAAGACCAAAGGCATGACCCTTGAAAGAAATTGATAATTTGGACTTCATTGAATTTAAAAACTTCTGCTGTCTGAAAGTCACCATCAAGAGAATGAAGAAAAAGCCATAGACTGTAAGAAAATATTTGCAAAACCCACATCTCATAAAAAATTGTTATCCAAAAATAAAAACCTTTTGAAACTCAACAATATAAAAACAAATAACTCAATTAAAAAGTGAGCAAAAGACCTGAGCAGACACCTCACCAAAAAAAATGAACAGATGGCAAGTAACCCTATGAAAAGATATTCAACACAAGTCATTAGGAAATTACCAATTAAAACAACAATGAAATACCACTGTACATCTATTAGAATGGCCAAAATCCAAAACGCTGACACCACCCAATGCTGGTGAGGATGTGGATTAACAGGAACTTTCACTCACTGCTGGTGGGAATGCAAAATGGTACAGCTACTTCGGTAGTTTCTTTCAAAACTAAACATAGTCTTTACATCTGCAATCATTCGCCTTGGTATTTACTTATTTGAATGAATTGAAAAGTTATGTCCACACAAAACCTTCACACAGATATTTATAGCAGCTATATTTAAAATTTCCCAAACTTGGAAGCAACCAAGATGTCCTTCAGTAGGTGAATGGATAAATAAACTGTAGTGCTAAGAAGAAATGAGCTATCAAGCTATGAAAAGACACAGAGAAAACTTAAATGCATATTACTAAAGAAAAAAACCAATCTGAAAGGCTACTTACTGTATGATTCCAACGATATGACATTTTGGAAAAGGCAAAACTATGGAGACAGTAAAAAACTTAGTGGTTGCCCGGGGTTAGATAGGAAGGAGGGATAAATAGGCAGAGAACACAGAGGGTCTTTAGGGCAGTGAAAATACTCTGTGTGATACTCTCTGTAACGGTGGATACATGTCAATATACATTTGTTCATACCCACAGAATATACAACACCAACAGTAAACGATAGACTTTGGGTGATGATGATGTCTGTGTAGGTTTCTTGGTTGCAATAAACGCACCACTCTGATGCAGGATGTAGATAGTGGGAGATGTTGTGCATGTGTGGGGTCAGTGGTATGTGGGGGTTCCCTGCACTTTCTGCTCAATTTTGCTGGGAACCTAAAACTACTCTAAAAAATAAAGTGTATTAATAATAAGAAAAAATACCAATGTGATTCTTATACCAAAAATATGAGTGATTTCCAAAGGTCATAAAATATTCACTCAGTATTCAAATGTCCCTGAGTGCCTCATGAATTTATTTTTGTTTTTTACAGTTTGATTGAATCAGTTTCTAAGTAAGGTTCATACATTGCCATTAGTCAATTTGTATCAAGTCTCTTAATCCGAAGATCACCCCCTCCCTGTCTTACTTTTTTCTTACTGTGGTCAGCGGGAGGCAGCAGTTACTCAGCTCTGACCACCACGTCCCCGTCTCCATAGGAAGTTGTGTGGTAGGAGAAGGAATGTACGGCCAGATTTTCACTAGAAGCTGGTAATCTGAACTTTTATGTGATGTCTCCTAATTTTAAAGGTTGTCGAATAGTGCAGAAATTTAAACCACCAACACACAAACAACACGTATCTGCTAATGTATGCAGCTCGTGGCTTGCCAGCACATTAGTTCTGCTACAGGTAATTTAATGCACTGCTGTCATGTCTGTTGTCTTCTATCACTTTCTTTGGGAAGTTGAAGGGGCACATACTTCCCTCCTTATGCCCTAGTCTCCCTCTCAATTCCAGATTGTGACCAATACCTTAGCATGAGTTGATCTGGACCAAATGCTTCGCTTTACTGATAGGATACTGGGGCTCAGAGAGGATAAGTATCTTGGATAAAGTTGGCTGGTTCAGTGGATGATTTAAACCTTGGATTTAGGTCTGATGCCAATGCAGTGCACATTCCACTGTGTATCGTAGCCTCTTATTAGCAAAGCAGTAGTCCAGCACCATCATGTTGCTGAACACTTCTCCACTCTAGAAGCCTCTACTTTCCCAGGCTTAGTCCCCAACGACTTGTTCTATTGCTTGGAACAATAGAAGGAAGAGGGAACTAACACTGACTTAGAACTTGGAAAGCTCCAGACACTGTTCTAGATGCATTATACTTGTTACCTTGAGAATTAACCATCACACAAAATCCCGAAGATGTGTATACTATTATCTTTCTGAACAGATGAAAAACTGAGGCTCAGAGATGTAAGTCACTTTCTCTGGGCCACAAACGTACTAAGTAACAGCGCCAGGCCTGTGTGATCCTCAAAGCTGGTGTTCTTTCCATAACTTCATACTGCCTCCCATCTCCAAGCTCCCAGTGACACCCAATGTCATTTTCATAATTTCTGCAGCACCATAACCTAAGCCAGATGGCTTAGGGAATAGTGATGCTTTCCTAGAGGACAGCCAAGGACCACGGCAGCATGTTGTCTTGAAGGTTTCTCTCCTATCATTGCTTCTACTCTCTTTCTTCCTCTTCTAATTGCCTTTCTGGAACTCATTTACTAGCCAGGGAAAATTAGGCTATGTTAGGGTTCTGGCAGGAAACAGATCAAACATTCAAATGGGATCATAGAGTTGAGTTTCAGAAGGGGAACATTACTTAGGTGTGGACAGCATTAAGAGAAACCAGCAAACCATGGTGTGGCACCTCATGGCTAGCAATAGCGGGGAGCAGTTACTGAGCCCAACAGCAGCTGTGGCCTTGGAAGAGGAATACAGCCACTGCTGCCTATGGGCTGGCAGGGAAGGAGCCAGGGAATAAAATTATAATGTCTTTCCTCTTTAACAAAAATTTTTTAAAAAGAAGGAAAGAAAGAAGAAAAAAGACCAAGGTAGAGTGTGGAACTTGAGGGGCCAACAAAAAATGTCCCAATTATTCCCCCTGCTTTTCTACAAACTGCTGCCACCTAAGCAGACATGAACACTGTTTTGAAGGGCATCTCTGCT
>NW_007737512.1:0-13662 GCF_000696425.1 Galeopterus variegatus | reverse complement strand
GGGCCGGCCCTAATCTTGCCTTTTTTTCCCTCCTCTTCTTCCAAAGAAATGAATGTTAGATTTTTTGTTATAGGTGAAGAAGTCCCCAAAGATTTGTTCTTGTGGGGTTTTTTTAGTCTATTTTCTTTCTTTTGTTAAGACTGGTTAATTTACATTGTTCTATCTTTCACTTCACTGACTCTTTTCTCTGCCCCTTCCTTTCTGATGTTAAACCCATCCATTGAGGTTTTTGTTTTGTTTATTGTATTTTTGAATTTTAAAATTTCTTTTTAGTTGTTTTAATCTTTGATTTCTTTGCTGACACTTTCTATTTCTTTCCTGAGAGCTCTAGTTTTCCATTTGTTTCAAGCATGTTTGTAATTGCTTGCTGAAGCATTTTTATGGTGGCTGCTTTATGATCTTTGTTGGATAATTCTGATATATCTGTCATTTTGGTGTTGGCATCTATTGGCTATCTTTTTTTCTTTTTCAATTAATCTGAGGTCTTCCTGGTTTTTGGATGGTGATTAAATAATTCCTATTTGAAATCTGGGCAGCTTGTTTATTTTATGGAATTCTGAATTTTCTTTAAGACTTGTTTTAGCTTGATACTACTCTTGTTGGAGAAGGGGGCATGGCCTTGTTACTGACAGGTAAAGATAGAAGTCAAGATTTTCCACTTAGCATCTGTTGACACCCATGGTAAGTGTTCCTCATTCTTGATGGGTGGGGGTAGAAGTTTTGGCAATCCATGTGCTGTCCACTGATACTGTGGTGGGTATGGCCTCATTGCTGGGTGATAATGAACATCCCAACTCTCCCCTGGCCTCCTCTGACACCACCTTAGTGGGGAGGTGGAGAGGTACTTCATTATTGCTGGTTGGAAGTGGATGTCCAAGCTCCCTACTTGGTATTCTATGAGGCCACCTTGCCAGAGGTGTTATGGCCCTCTTTATAGCCTTCAAAGGACAAATGTCTAGGCTCGCCACTTGAAAAAGTGGTTGGAGGCACTTCTTCTTTCTGTGGTGTTTGGTTGGAGTGGTGAGGGTATTGTCTAAATGTTCTGGCTTATTAGGCTGACCCTTGCCTGATTCTTTGTCTAGAAAGAACACAATTTGGAGGGCTTTCCTTCTTTCTTTTTGGTCTGTTTCCATTGGTGATTTTGGATTGTTGAATCCCTCAGTTTCAAGTCTGGTATGTATGAGGCAGAAAAAACTCCCAGGGAACTTATCACTGTGTCATTTTTCAGGTCCTTAGATCCCAGCCTTTCAGTCTGCCTTCTTCTCTCTACTGTCAGAATGGGGGAAAAAAAAATATATGTATATATATATACATATATATATATATGTATATATATGTGTGTGTGTGTGTGTGTGTTTATATATATATATATAAACAATTACATCTACTCCATCTTCCCAGAAGAGAAAGTGGCCCAGTTCTTTTAAAACAAAATATGAATAATATTGCTATGAACAATCTCTTGATACACATTTATAAGGATTTTTCTAGGTCTATGTGATCCAATACATAGCCACTAGCACATGTGAATATTTAAGTTAAAATTAAAATGAATTAAAATAAAATAAAATATTCACGTCTTTTGTCACATTAGCCACATTTCAAGGGCTCAATAGGCACATGTGGCAATTGGCTACCATATTGAACAACCAGGTTATAGACTGTTTCCAGTACTATCAAAGGTCTGTTGGGCAGCACTGGCCTAGGGTATCTACCTAGCAGGAAATTTGCTGGGTTGAAGAGTATGAACATCACTACCTCTATTAGGCAATGCTGAGATGTTTCCCACCGTAGTTGTATTGGTTTATATTTCCATTCACAGTGGGAAAGAATTCTTATTTTTCCCCATCTGTGTTAACACTGGGTAGTATCAGACATTTAAAAATTTTGCCATATTGATGGGTATGAAAATGGTAAGGTATCATTTTCTCATTTACTAAAGAGAATATATATCTTTTCATGTGTTTATTGACTATTACGAAAGGGACTGTTCAAATTTTTTGCTCATTTTTCTACTTGAATGTTTACTCTTTTCTTATTAATTCACAGGAGTTTTAAAGCATATTGGATACTAATCTTTTGTCAATTAGATATACTGCAAATGTCTTTACTTTGTAGCTATCATTTTCTCTATGGCATTTATTAGTCAGAATACGATAGGCTAAATGGGTAAACAGGTAACAAATGACCCTCACACCTCAGTGGGATAACGAAGTCTGATGTTAGTAGCTGTGGCTTGGAAAACACATGGTCTTCAAAGTTGCTGTGGCAAGGGAAGAGACTTAGAGGACTGCACAGGTTATTTTTAAGTGCTGTGACTGGAACTGGCTTGTGCCACTACTGTCCAAATCACATCTGGCCATGAGACCCCAGTCTCATACAAAGGAAGCTAGCAAATGTAGGGAAGGACAAGGATGCTTGAGTGGACTCATAGTCTCTGCCACATGGCATCCCTTAATGAACAGATGTTCTTAATTTTAATGTAATTGAACTTAACTCTATGGTTTCTACTTCTGTATTATTTTATTTATTTATTTTAGTTTATATGTGTTTTTTAAAACTTATTTATTATTGTTATTGTTTTTTTACACTCTAAGATGTTGTGGAGCAGTTGGGGGAGGGGGAAGGGGAAAAGGGAGGGGGATAGGGTAGGAGGAGGAGGAAGGAGGGAAGGGGGTGTATGGTTGAGGCCCATGGCACCCCCCTTATTCCAGCAGGGGAGCCCTGGGCATTTCCAGCAGCAGCCTGGTTGTCATGGCGAGGCTGGATGTAGATATCAGTGGGGCATGGCTGGGGCCCTTGACACCCCTGCCCTGGCTTGGGAACCTAGGAAGCTTCTGGTCCTTCTAGGCTTTATAGGTGTACTTTGATGGTGTTAGACCTTTACTGGTTAATATTAGAACTTTGTCTCTGATCTGTGGGCTTTTGTTTTTTCTTTCAGTTCTGTGTTGGACTATTAGCTACCCCCACCAGTTAAACTCTGCACTGGAACTAATTGTTGTCCTTTGGTTACTTCTAAAGTGGGGGAACTTCCTTTGGGGACCAGCACTTGCACCTTGTGGTTGAGCTAAATTGCTACTTTGCTTCTGATTCTCTGGGAAAGGCTTTTTCTGCAGCTCAGATTTTAACTGCTAGCCTTGTATGTACTTCTGGGTCTTGTGAGTTCTGGTACACCTGTGGAAACTCTGGTGTGGGCCTGAGTCTTTTCTGTGAACTGTACCCCCTGCAGTTCTATATTCCTAACCAGTCTCCACTGAGTGGTACTATGCTGATTGGAGGGTAGATCAGCTGTCCCTACTGTGTCCAGTGTTCCCCTGGTGGGCCTGTCTCCCCCACCACCAGACTTCAAACACTTTCCATGGGACAGGCCATTCACCCATCTTTTGCAATTACTCACTGGCCTCTGAGTGGCTCCATTTTTCAATTGTCTGTGGCACCTTGCTCCTATGTGGGTCCACAGGAATCTTGTGAGTAGTCTTGCTGGCCTGGGGGTCAACAAAGCTCTCTTCTCCCCTGAAGCCTCCAAGCAACTTTGTCCAAAGGGCAGAGCACTGGCTTTTGCCAGCTCCCGCTCCACGTGCCCCCTAGGGCCAGCCTTGAAGCGATTGGGGATCAAAACAGTCAGCACAATCCCTTCTTTCTCTCATCATGGCTTCTCCTGCCTTCATGAGCTCCATAGGTCTCTCCTCCTCTTCCCCTGAACTCTAGCAGCCCCAGCTTGGCTGTCGTTGATTTTTAATAGTTGTAAATTGTTTGGTTGTGGGAGAGGGTGACACTGGGTACCGTCTATGCCACCATCTTGATCAGAAGTCTAAGCTTCTGTATTATTTAAAAAGAATTCTTTCCCACCCAAGATCAAATCTGGAAAAAAATAGAGGATTCCTTAAATGGAATGGTGAAGACATTTTTAAATATTGCCTGTAAAGTTGCTTTACCTTTGCTGTTCCCATTTATGTCTTTAATTCTTATGGTATTGTCTTGTTTTAGTTAAGGGTTCTATTTTATTGTTTCAGCACTGTTTACAGAAAAATCCGTATTTTCCACTAATCTGTCAATCAAACTTCCATATGTATGCGGATATGTTTCTGGGTTCTGGATGCTGTTTCATCACCCCCTTCATCTATTACTGGGCCCATACCACCACACCTTAACTGTTAAGTTTTCATGATAACTCTTGATACCCGGTAAGGCAAGTATCTTACTATGTACTTTCCGTTATGGGCTATTTTGGCTGTTCTTCGTCTTTGCCCTGCTATTTAAATCTCACAATCTTCTTGTCAAGTTTCAAAGCAAAACCTGTGGGGATTGACCAATTTAGGAAGAAGTTTATAGTACGGAGTCTTCCTGTCTATGAACAATGGTATATCCCTACATTTATTTAGCCTTTATTTACTATATTTTAATAAAGTTTCATAGGTTTTTGTTGTTTGATTCATTTGTTGGTGCTATTGCAAATGTTATCTTTTTAAAAACTACATATTTCAACTCTTTGTCATGTGAAAATTCAGTGGGTATTTTTAATATTGTGTGCTCTCTTCAATTTTTAGATATTTCCCCCTTACTTCCACCCAACAACAAAGTATAGATACTTAATTTTATTTTTTATTCCTAAGACATGCAGTTTTATTTTTAGTTGGTCTGCTGCAGGTGTAAATTTTTTAGCCCTAGGTATATATGTGGAATCTGCTATTAGATGTACCACTTTGAAGGACTTTTCTGCTGTCTCTATTCCCTGTGAGGGCATGAAAAATGAAGTCCAAATCTGTCTGGGATTTGGCCTCGGGTAAAAATGAGCTTTGGTGCTTTGCTTACCATGTTGGGCTCTTATTTTTCCATACCTTTAGGCCTCTGGAGAATTGTTGTCCTCTTGCCAAATTATCAATGCCTTAAAATACATATTTATATTTATTTGGTTTTAGACAAGAGGGTCAGTTAGGTTATTTAGCCTGCCATCATACCAGAAACTGAAATAGAGATACATGCATTAATAAATATATATTTTAAACACCTTCCAATCACAACATTTATAAGTATTCCAAAATGATACCTCTATAGTTATTTTTAGAGGCTGACTTTAAATGACTTGGTTCAATAGAATTACAAATCTCAGTAGGAAAAATTCATGTCACTCAACCTTCTTTATCTGATTACTCCCTCCACCCACCTCACTTTTCTTTCCTTTTTGGCTGTTAAGTCAATAAAGTACGCTAAGGCTTGTGGTCAGCAAAGTTAACTTATTCTTCTTGCTTGATGGATTGACGTTTTGAAAAATTCCACTCTGCCTCCTAACATACGGCCTTTACACTGTACATTCTGAGACAGTGAGAATTAATGCTAACCCTGCTAGATCTTGTAAAGCCCAGTTGTATCTGATATAAACTCTCCTCCCATTCCTGCTAATTAATCAACAAGTGGCTATTGAGTTTCTACCAAAAATCTTTTACCGTGATAATGGTAGATTTGTTGTGCTAGTCAAGGGGTGGTAAACCAGATTTTCCCCAGCGTGAAAATCCGACTGAACTGATCTTCTAGGATTCCCCTAATCCTGCCCCTTCTTTCACAGAGTCCCTATAGGAATTTCTCAGGAAGACTAAAGGGTATAGTAATTTTTTTTTTTTTTTAATTTCTCTTCTGTGGATGGTCAAGCCAACATGCAAACCATAGAGATAATACTTTAAACCCTCAAGGAAGCTATGCCAATTGAGTTTAGGGAAATTAAAAATTAACAGTTTATTTGGTGCTTTATCATTATAATTAGTGTTAAAATACTTAAAGCAATATCCCAATTTAGTAACTTCCTCTTTCTTGATACACGAACATTGGCCCATAAGATGTGTTATATAATCTCATCATTAAAGATTTGTCATAAAACTTGTTCTATAACTTCAAGGAATCTGATAATTATTTCTCATGAACTTAGTATTTGCCCAAATCATTAAAACACTTCCATTTTAGTGGTTGATAAAGTTAATTGAAATATTTTCTCATCCTTAAAAGATACTTATGTTTTTACACAATTGATCCCCATTTGCTGTTGAAAAAGAAAAAAAATAGACATAGAAAAAAAACCATTTAATTACTTGGAAATAGCCACTGTTAACATTTTCAAAAATGTTTTTATTGTAAAATAATTTCAAATTTACAGAAAGGTTTTAAGAATAATACAGAGAACTCCCATAACCCCCTTACCCAGACTCTATATGTATATATTCTATATTCTACATATATACATTCTATATGTATATCTGTCTATTATTTTTTATATATACAAGGGTACTTCAAAAAGTTCCCAGAAAGATTTGTGTTATCTTCCAATTCTATTTTTACACTAACTTTTTGAAGTATCCTCATACATAAATACACATATATGAGAGTACCTTAAAAAGTTCATGGAAAGATTCATACTACCTTTTAATTCTATTTTCCACAAACTTTTGAAGTACCCTCATATGTATGTACGTGTGCATGTGTGTGTGTGTATGTATGTATGTATTTTTTTTTTTCTGAATAATTTGAGTGAAAGTTGCATTCATCATAAAACCCTATATTCTGAAAAGCTCAGGCTGTATTTCCTAATAACAAGGACATTCTGAGATAAAATAAGGCTAGGCCTGTGAATCAACCGACTCCATTTTCCCTGCAGAGGACACTTTGTTTCTTTTTCACTCCTCAGTCATGAAGCCCCCCAGGGCACATGATTACCCCATGGCCCACCCTAATAAAATAAACTGAGATAAGAGGGGAACAGATATTCCCCTAAGTAGCAAAACCCCTCCCCAAGGCTTGTTTACTGTAATTGTAAAAATTAAGTTACAGATTAAATTTAAGATCCCTTTAGGAACTCCCCCATACCTCAAGGTGACTGCTACAATGACCCTCCTGGGGTGACGATAATGAACACCACCACCATCTTGGAACTACTGAGCAGGCTTAAGGATCAAAGCCTTTACTGAGCATGCACCCATGATGCAACCAAGAATAGCAGAATGGACCACCTCCAGTGATGCCGGCCTGCACCTCTTAACTCCTTTCCCCATAAAAGACCCTGAACAACTCCCCTTGGGGGGCTAGCTTTCCTGTAGCTACCCCCCTTATGCATAAGTCTAACTCCTCTAAGTGTTGCTTGCTTTACTGCTGGGTACATTGCTCACTTCTATGACTAAGAGCCTAATTGGTAACATTTCTTTGGCAAGCGGAGCCAGGAGATAGAGTCACTCTGGGTGCTGGGGATGGCCTGGGATTTTCCCCCTGCAGCACATGTGCTCCTCTAATGTCTGCACCAGTGAAAATTAGAAAGCCTTGGGAACCAGAGAAGACCCCAGCTGCAAGAAGCAAGTGGCCATTGGGACTGTTTTGCTCCTATGCCTCTGCTGCTGGTAAGTCTCTCCTAGAGTCCTGAGCCTAAATTTTGACAAAATAATGCTTTGTTCTCTTTTACACTCCCTTTTCCTTTCCCTTTTCTTCCTCTTTAAAATGACTGCAAGATAACAACAGTTTAAACTCCTCACCTGTGAGAAGCATGCTCACTCTGGCCCGCAATGGCTCACCCTGGCAGGTAACTAGCAGAGGTGGGAAGGCCAGTCCTACACCCTGGAGATCTTGCTTGAGCAGGTTCCCTGACAAAGGATTCATGAGTGTGATGGGGATTCATTCCCTTGCAGTGCAGTGACTGGAAGTCCAGAAGACACTAAAATGCTCTTTACCTTCCTCTGATTTTCTGAGCCTTCCCCTGCTCTATGGTCAGATTGCATCCACTGCTATATAAGGTGCGCCCTGGGGGGCTCCTGGCTATGCTTTGTTTCTCTGATTTAAATCTAGTCGGTACTTTCTTCTTTGTGCTGACAACAGTGGGGAGAATGGATTTTATCAACTACTGTGTAAGAATGAGTAAGAGGTTGGCCCTGACGACTGGGACAAGAATAAAGTGGACCCCACTGTTCCTCTTTTCTCTTTGTCTGCTTGGTTAGACATTTAGCTGAGTACTGGTCATCTGAATAAACCTTCCCATCCTTTGCCAACTTTTGGACTTTCCAGTCATTTGCTTAGTAGGAGAGGGCAAGCCGAGCCTGGTCTGCTGGTAACAATTCCATTAAATAACCACTTTTCAATGATCAAATTTAGGAAATTTAGCATTGATATAATACTCTTATTTAAAACACAGTCCCTATTCAAATTTTATCAATTGTTTTAATAATGTTCTTTATAGTAATTTATTTTCTCCCTATTCTAGGTTCAATCACCAATCATGTATAAAATTTAATTGCCATGTCTCTTTGGTCTTTTTTAAATCTGGAACATTTCCTCAGCCTTTCTTTACCTTTCATGACATTGACATTTTTGTGGAGACTGGGCCAGGTGATTTCTGGAATACCTCTCAATTTGTCTGATATTTCTTAATTTTGAAAGGGCTTTGAAAAGGTTATATAAACTCACTGTCAGCCCTGTCTTCCCATTCTCTCAAAATCCCAATTCACTCTGACTTTTGTCCCTATCATCCTTCCAAGATTGCTTTTATTCAGGTCACTAGTGACCTTCATGTCACAAAATTCAATGGTCAATTCTCAGTCCTCATCTTATTCAACCTTTCAGTAGACTCGATAGGGTTCATCTCTTCCACCACTTAGAGAGCACCATGCTTTCCTTCCTAGGCTTCCTTTACATGCTCTCTCCTTTATCCTCCTTCCTCAGTGGGCCCTCTTTCAAAGTAAGCTTTGCTCAACTTTCCTAATCTACCAGACCCCTAAATGATGGAATGCTACAAGGCTTGGTTCTCAGACCTCTTTGCTTTCTGCACTCATTTTCAAAGTAGTCTCACTAACCTAGAAAATGGATTTAAATGTCATTTATATGTTATCCCAAATGTACACCACAGCATAGACTTCACTCCTGAACTATAGGTCAGGTATCACACTGTCTACCTTCCATCTGGAGGTCTAATTCACCTCTCAAACTTACCACGCTCATTACCAAACTCTTGACTATTTTCCCAAAACCTGCCAGTCTTCTCAACTCAGAATAAAAATCGAAGTCCCCTATAGGGCATTACATAATGTGATTTCACACTAATTTTCTGATCCTATCTCCTACCACATTTTCTTTTACTTACTCTATGCCACTGCACCAAGTATGCTTGTACCTCAGGATCTTTGCACTTGCTGTTCTCTCTGCCTGGAGTCCTCTTGCCCCAGATAATTATAAGGCTTATTCTCTCACTTCATTCAGGTTTCTGAGGGGAAATAATCTCTCAACAGAGAGGTGTTCCCTAACCACCTTATTTAATATAAAAATGTTCCCCGCATCAGCCCTATCACTCTTCATTCAATTTTCCTGTGTTATTTCTTGTTGTTGCACTAATTATTTTTTAGTTTTATTTTTTGCACTAGTTTTCCTCCACCCCCTGCACTGGAATGTTAACTCCATGTTCATAGAAACTTTGCTTAGTTTAATCCTATATATGCAGCTCTTAGAATAGTTGCTGGCTCATAGTAGGTATCCAGTAAATATTTGTGAGGTAAATGAATTAATATATTTTCAGATTTTTTCTACACATAAAAATGTCTATTAAAAAGAAATATTCAGATAATGATCTCTTTGGGGTTCTGACAATCGCTCTCTTACTTAGAAATATGACCTGAACCACATCACTAAATACAGATCTAAATCATTTTTAATAGTCTCAGAGTGTTCCACTGTATAAAGGTGCTGTAATTGATTTATTCAAACTCAACAGATGGACAGTTGGATTGTTTTCAATATGTTGCTATTTCAAACAATGCTGTAATGAACAACATTATATGGAAGCCTTTTGTAATCCAATTTGTCAAACAATCATCGAGTACCTGCTCTATGCAATTCACTGGTGTGGACAATGGGATGGTAAAGCAGAGACAAATGTGACATTGTGCCTGCATTCAGGGAGAGGAGACAGAAGATGATAAAGATGATATATTTTATAGAATTGTGAGTACTGGACAGCAAGGGCAGGAGAGGGGTAGAATGTACGAGAAAAATTCAGGGATAGGAACTACCAGGAAATAGAAAAAGATGCAGAAAAGCGTTTTAGAAGGTCTGTGTGTTTGAACTGGGCTTTGATAAAGGTTTCAACCAGCAGAGGGTCTGGGTGGAGAGAGAGAGCTATATACTCGGAGTGTTGTAGGAACTATTCTTGGGTAAGTCAGCTTTCTAGTTTGAGTGGAACAGAAGGCGGGTGAGCAACGAGGCCAGAAATGTAGGTTGGGGCAAGTGTGTGCAGCAGGTCTAGATCCCTGTCCAGCCAAAGGATCCAGAGGTAGAGAATATTGTAGAAATTCATCCACTTGATTTGCCAACCAGACTTTTTCATTTTTCAGAAGAAAGTCAGCCTGGACTATCCTGGCCTGTAAAAAGAAAAACAGATTCATTATTTCCAAATGTTCTGGTATTTGAAGAGAGCTAAAAAAAATCTGTATTTTTAAAAATGTGAAACCTCCTGACTTTTAACTGCTGGCTATCAACTCATATTTTTGAAAAACATCATTTTGTGAACAACAAACCAACGATAATAAAACCCTAATCAACCCATTCCTAGTGGATTATATGTATCCTGTGAACCACCAGTTTGTAAACTCTGCCCCGAGGAGACTCTGTCTCCTAATACGGTAAATTTCATTCTTTTGGGGCCTTGAACCATAGCAAAAATTTTTTAAAAAATCAATTTTACATCACAATCTAATATGAAACAAAACTTTTAGAAAATAGTATTTAATCTAACCATTTACTTAACTGAAAAGAGAGCATGCTGATCTAGTCTAGTTCAGACTATTCTAAAAAGGTTTCTTTTGACCTACTCAACTTGAGGACTCACAATGGTTACAGAACTCATGAAAAACACTGTCCTGACTACAATGCTTCTGTTGCTCTCTATTTTGTAATGTCTCTTAGGAGTTTCCTTCTCAGGTATTTAGGATTTGGGGAGCCAACTAGAATATAAATATCTTCTGGGCAGGATCTCTTTCTCTTAGACCCACAGTCTCAGCAAACGTAGCAGGTATTCAACAATTGGATATTAGGATGTGGGCTTCTGAGAATCTCCACAAGTCAGATTTTATATTGAGTTTCAATGGCCTTGGGTCTGTAACCCTGTTCTCTGGTTTTGCTGGAGAAGATGGTCAGTGGATTTCAGTTAGGAAACTATTTGTGACTAGCTTGCCCAGCTCCCCTCCAACAACAGTCCCTGAACCTCAGCCCAAAATTGAGATCCTCTTGATCCTGAGGCCAAATTGGCTTACTTACCACTACTCCAGCTCCTACCTCAACCCTGTCTGGGTCTTGGTTGGTGGATTGATTGTGAAAGATGAGTCATAAAGGCCCTATTATTTTAAGCTTGTGTGATCCAAACCCTTTCTGGTCACTAAGAAACGCAAATGATTTTAGTTACCTTGGAGTTAGGTGCAGCCTAGAGCATTCAATATTTGTCAGGCCTTGTTGCAAATGAGCTAGTGTATTCATAATGGATGCATCACCATCATAAATATGACAGAAGGACATTTTCGAAAAGATGATTATCCACACTGACAGGAGAGAAATGTAAGCTCAAGAAATTAACATTCCCACCACTGCTTTGCTTTTCTTTGCTTTGCATTATTTAGGGATCTCTGGTGACTTGCCTGAAGTTCTCGCTGCCCCCCAAAGCCTGCAGTATGCCGAGTGTTTGGAATGCACCCCACCTTGATATCAAAGGAAGGACCCCTGTTGGAGCAGTTGACATTCCTTCTTTCATCTCTGGGTTAATGGGAAGACCTGTATTCAATGGCACCTTTGTCAAAGGGGAAGCACCCTAAGACATCTTTGGTTTTATTTTATGTTGGCTGCAGGTACATGCTGGATCGAAGCAGATGGGAATGGGAGAGAGAAGCCAGATGCAGAGTAATCCAAGAGAAGAATTGAAATATAGAAAGTTTTACTTCTTTGTTTAGCTAAGCTTGGTAATAATAACCAGCCAACATTTATTGAGCATTCACCATATACAAGACTAACATCTCCGACTCTCCTACTCATTTGAATCTCCTGGGAAGCTTTTAAAAACTACCAGTGTCCTGGCCCTAAAGACTCTGATTCAATTGATTGTGGGTGAGGCCCAGGCAATGGAATTTTTTAACAGCTTCCCAGGAGATTCGAATGTGCAGCCAGGACTGAGAACCACTCTGTTAGATACTATTCATAAACGTTAAAATTATTAGTTCATGGGCTGGCCTGGTGGCGCACTGGAGAGTGTGCCGCTTGGGAGCACGGCGGCGCTCCTGCCGAGGGTTTGGATCCCATGTGGAGACCGGTTCCCGCTCACTGGCTGAGCGTGGTGCGGGCGCAACACTGAGGGTTGCGATCCCATTGCCGGTCAGTAAAAAAGACAAAAAAGGAAAAAAAAAAAATTATTAGTTCATGCAGTCCACAGGTGTACAAGTTGGCTATTATCATTATCCTCAGTTTTCGGTTAAGTTAATGCTTGAAGTAAGGAGAAGTTAAGCATCATGCCTATGGTTGTACAGGCTAGCAAGGGGTGGGATCCGAATTTGAATCCAAGTAGTTGGATTCCAGAATGTAAAGCCAGATATCTGAGGCAGAAGTACCAGAAAAATGACTATATATGTGATATAAGTTAAAGTAACAGAGTACCATATACATGAGTATATTCATACTAAAGGAACATAGGAAGGAAGGAAGTCGGATGCTTAAAGTATCAGCAGGGCTGGCTTCAGGGATGTATAACCTGCACATGTGCTTGGAAAGATCCCATACTTAGTTTAATGCCTTACTGCTGCTGTCTTGAAATAATACATTTGGAATGAGAAGACCCCCATTTTCATTTTGCTCTGGGCCCCACAATTTATGTGGGTACTGGTTCTCAGGCCAGTCCTGAGTAACAAACTCATGGAAATTGCATGCTAGCCATTTCCCCTAGTTTGAATCATGTGTATGATGAGGCAGGCGATTGCTTCCCTGAAGGGGTTTCAGTGGAGCAGTGATCCCCAACACCCTTCTTTGTGAGTGCACAGCTCCTAAGGCTAGAAAAGCAAACATCAAAGTCTCTGAGGAGGGAGGGGCAGAACTACGAGTTGCATGCACTGAAATGTAGGCTGGGGGGAACCCAGAGAAAAAACAGCAGTGTTTTCAAAGGTCCTCCATGCATTGCTGCATTGAATCTTCACAAGGCTATGAGATAAAAATTATTCATTTATGCCCTTTTTATAGATGAGGGAAATGAGACACAGGGAAGTTAGTAACTCATTCGATGTCACAGAGCTGTGGAGGAGGAGACACTGAGACTTTATCCGGCCTGTGCGCTTCCCCATTGGGATGACTCTCAGACCATAGTGGATCAACTCCTCAAGGGTTCACCTGAGCATCTGCACATTGCACTCTCCAGAGATGTTCCTGACCAATCCTTTCTCGCATAATTCCTTCACATGGAGGGAATCAGTGTTTTAGTCCATTTCTGTTGCTTATAATGGAATACCTGAAACTAGGTAATTTATAAAGGAGTGAAATTTAGTTCTTACAGTTTCAGAGTCTGGGAAATCCAAAGTCCAGGAAACACATGTAGTGAGGGCTGCCTTCTGGGTGGTAGCTCTGCAGCAATGCAGGGTATCACATGGTGAATTTTCTGAGTGAAAGAGCTAAGCTCAC
>NW_007737511.1:51518-52298 GCF_000696425.1 Galeopterus variegatus | reverse complement strand
TTTTTTTTGCTCTGCGTTGCTTTGGCTATGTGAGGTCTTTTGTTATTACATATAAAGGTCTGGATAGTTCTTTCCATTTCAGAGGAAAATGTCATTGGAATTTTGATGGGGATTGCATTGAATTTGTATATCACTTTGGGTAGTATGGACATTTTCACAATATTGATTCTTCCCATTCAAGAGCATGGATGAACATCTTTCCATCTTCTTGTATCCTCTCTAATTCTCTCAGCAGTGGTTTGTAGTTCTCATTACAGAGATTTTTCACATCGTTGGTGGCTATTTTAAATCAGCTACTTTCTTGATTTCTCTTTCTGCATGTTCACTATTGGAGAATAGAAATGCTACTGATTTTTGGGCCGGCCCAGTGGCGCACTGCTATAGTGCGCTGCTTGGGAAGCACGGCGGTGCTCCCGCTGAGGGTTCGGATCCCACATACAGACTGTTTCCCGCTCACTGGCTGAGCGAGGCGTGGGAGCGACACCGAGGGTTGCGATCCTGTTGCTTGTCCCAGTCTGGTGAAGGGGCGACACTGAGGGTTGCAATCTGTTGCCGGACACGGAAAAAGACAAAAAAAAAAAAAAAAGAAATGCTACTGATTTTTGTGTGTTGATTTTGTACCCTGCTAATTTGCTGAACTCATTTATCACCTCCAAGAGTTTTTTTGTTTGTTTGTTTGTTTGTTTGTTTTGTTTTGTTTTGTTTTGTTTTTGTAGGGGTTTCGGTTGTTTGATATATAGGATCATGTCATCTGCAAACAGGGACAGTTTGACTTCATCT
>NW_007737511.1:49474-50091 GCF_000696425.1 Galeopterus variegatus | reverse complement strand
TTTTATTTCCTGCTTGATTTCTTCTTGGACCCATATTTCATTAAGTAGAATGGTGTTTAATATCCATGTGTTTGTATAGTTTCATATGTCATTAAGTAGAATGCTGTTTAATTTCCATGTGTTTGTATAGTTTCCAGAATTTCGTTTGTTATTGATTTCTAATTTTAACCCATTGTGGTCTGAAAAATTACATAGGATAATTCCAATTTTTTAAAAATTTGTTGAGACTTGATGTGTGACCTAACATGTGATTTATCCTGGAGAATGATCCAAATGCTGATGAAAAGAATGAATATTCTGAGGTTGTTGGATGGAATGTTCTGTAGATATCTGCCAAATCCAATTGGTCTAGTATGTTGTTTAGATCTTGTGTTTCTCTGCTGATTCTTTGTCTAGATGATCTGTCCTATATTGACAGTGGGGTGCTCATCTTCCCTGCTATTATGGTGCAGAAGGTTTTTAGTTTGGCATTTATTCATTAGTGTTTATTTCCTTCTTTAGGTCTAATAGAGTTTGTTTTATAAATCTGGCTGCTCTGACATTGGTTGCGTATATATTTATGATTGTTATGTCTTCTTGATGGATCAATACTTTTATCATTTTGTCGTGGCCCTCAT